>NC_046664.1:5141994-5182115 GCF_010883055.1 Belonocnema kinseyi | reverse complement strand
CCAAGCAATTTCTAAGCCCACGTTTTAAATATAGTCCAATAGTGAGCGACACTGGACCTTGCGTCGGCACGGATATTGATAAAAAATTGGGAATGATAGTTTACGTGTAGAGTAATAATGAACCGCCATGCTGAGCAAGCAATCTCTGAATCCACGTATTAAATATAGTTCAGGAGTCAGCGACACTGGACCTTGCGTTGTCGAGTATATTTATTTAAAAAATTAGGAATGATAGTTTGCATGTAGGGTAATAACGAATAGCGATGCTGATCAAGCAAATTCTAAACCCACGTACTAAGTTTAATCTTAGAGCCAACGAAACTGGACCTTGCGTCATCGAGTATATTGATTTAAAAAAATAGGAATGGTAGTTTGAATGTAGGGTACTAATGAATAGCGATGCTGACCAAGCAAACTCTGAACCCACGTACTAAATATAGTTTAGGAGTTAGCGACACTAGACCTTGCGTCGTCGCAGATATTGATAAAAAGATTAGGAATAATAGTTTGCATATACGGAACTAATGAGTAGCGATGCTCACCTAGCTAATCAATTCACGTATAAAGTTTAGTTTAAGAGCCAGCGACACTGGACCTTGCGTCGACACGGATATTGATAAAAAATTGGGAATTATAGTTTTGCATGTAGGGTAATAACGAACCGTTATGCTGACTAAGCAAATCCTGAAACCACGTATTAAGTTTAGTTTGACATCGAGCGACGCTGGACCTTGCGCCATCGCGGATATTGATTTTAAAAAATGAGGAACGATAGTTTGCAAATACTGAACCCATGTACCTTGGTACGTGGGTTCAGAAATTTCTTGGTCAGCATGGCAGCATTTTTAAGAATTTAAGAGGCATTGTATATATATTTATTTCAAACGGGCTCGAAATTTTTCTATTATTTTGTAAAATCCCGTAAAATTTTATTTTTTTGATCTAGATTTTTTGTTGACGAATCTAAAATATTCAAAAATCTTTTATAATTGTCTTCAAATTTGTAAGAAATTTTTGAAGATTTTGAGCTTAATTTTTTACATTTTAAAATATTTTTAGGAATTCAAGAGGCTTTGCATAGATTTAAAATATGTTAAACCTTGAAAGCATTTCCGAAAACTTATGGAATATTTATCATTTTTGCTGAAATTATAAAAGCCCTATATATCTTTTGAAAAGGCTAAAATGTTTTGTAATTTGTAAAATCCTGTAAAATAAAATATATATTTTTTAAATCTTCTACATTATTTTTTTGACGTCTGAAATATTTAAAAATCTTTTTTAAATAACTTTACGTAATATGTGAACAAGAATATAAGTGTTCAGAAAATTTTAACAAATAAATTGTTATTAGAAAATTGAGTAAATGATAAAAATGAGCATAAAAGCGGGCGCGCATGCGCGCGCACATAATAGTCTAGTAAAAAAAAAAGTCGATAAGGATGAACATGCTTTAACGCTCTAGGGAAGGCGCGTTGATTCGAATGGCATTTGGCGTGCCATCTACACTTGTTACTTAAATTCGAGATTCATGGTAATCTAAACTTCTAATCTTAAAGGACAGAACCTGAGAGTAGTTACGACGGCGAAGGTTGTGGTTGTCGACGAAAGGGCAACCGACTGTCGAAACGAAACCACAAATTAGTTCTTCTCTCTGGTCACGTGATTTCGCAAATTTTCCAAGAATATAAAGAAAATTGTTGCAAACCGCGAAAGGAGTATACGTAAGAAATAATGTTGTAGGAAGTCAGCCTTCTGTCACCGAGAGTTGAAAATAGTCCATGTTTTGAAAACGGCAATGCGACGCACAGTGAGAAAAAATCAATTTTTTATTCAAAATCCGATTCCGGTTGAACCTGTGGACCGATTTGGATGTTTTTTTTTTTTAAAGCTGATAAAATTTTACAGAAAGCTGTCGAACCTAATTTTCAATTTCGTTTTTCAATTTTTTTATAAATAAATAAATATGACGAAGAAATTGGAAATTTTTTCTATTTGAAGATATGTCATGATGATACAATAAACAAAACAAAATCTTATATACAAATTATTTTTTTTAAATGTGTTTTCTATCATTTTTAATAATTGAACGTTTTTAAAGTTATATTGCAAGAAATTTAAATGAAAAAAAATTCCTCTTAAGACCATTATGTGTTGGCCAACTGCAAGTAAATTTTCAGCAAAACAGTACAATTTCCAACCAAAAATGACTTTTTAAGAAAATAGTTTCATTTTTAAACAAACATTTGCATTTCTATCAAAAAAAATAATTAATTTTCTCTTAAAACAGATGAATTTTTTATTAAAAAAAGAAGAATATTTCAAAATTGTGGAATTCTCAAATAAACGGTTGCATTTTTATTTAAAAAGATGAAATGTCTATAAAATAGATGAATTAAAAAAAAATTTTAGAAAAATAGTTAAATTTTTATCCAAAGAAGATTCCAGTTCACTTCCATTTCCAGACTCCAACACCAAAATAAGAATCGTGTACAATAAGTTAACTTTCTGCTTAATAATCGAATTTTTAACTTTCAAACATCAAAATACGAATTTTAAACAAAAAGTCAATTTTCTAGGGAATAGTTAAGTTTTTAAAAAACCAGTAGCATTTTTATTCAAGAAAGATGCAATATTTCTACCAGAAAATATGAGTTTTTAAATTCAAAAGACCAATTTTGAAAATAAACAGTTTTAGTAAAAAAAAATCAGTTGGCTTATCAGCAACAACATATGAATTTGAAACAAAAAGTTAGTGTGCTGCGAAAAGTGTTGAATTTTTAACCCAAAAAGACGAATTTTTAACAAAACAGTTGAATTTTCAACCAAAACGGATGCTTTTAATACAAAATTGTTACATTTTCAAACAATAATGAATTTTTTAAATAAGAAGCCTTTTTTTGTTTTAAAGTAATTTTTTACTGAAAATGAATGTTAAAAATTCTCCTTTTTTATTAAAAAAAAATCATTTTCTTGGTTTGAAATTTCATGATCTTTGGGTAAAAGTAGATCAGTTTAGTGAAAAATCTTGATTTGTTAGAAGTTCGTCTTTCTGGTTTTAAAATTCATTTTTTTATGTATAAATTTCATATTTTTTTGTTTGAAACATAAACAATGACATTTTTTGTTTGAAGTTTATCCTTTAAGGTTGACAATTAAACTATTATGTTACAAATTCAACAGTTTTGTTAAAAAGTCATACTTTTCGGTTGAAAATTCTGCTGCTTTGTTGAAAATTAAACTATTTCGAAGAAAATTTACTTCTTATTTAAATTTAATATTTTGAGGTTAAACAGAGAACTAAAATCTTTTCTGGATGAAAATTCCACTATGTTTCTTAATTTTGTTTTTTCCTTGTTTCATTAAAAATGCCTCTATTTTAGTACAAATTTCATCTTTCATGGATAAAAATGCAACTATTTGGTATAGAATTCAACTAATTTTTTAAAAAATCATCCTTTTTGGTTGAAAAAATTCGTCATTTGGATTAAAAATTCAATTTTTTTTAGAAACTTCTTTTTTTTGGTCCACTTTTATCGGTATCACATAAGCAATCGCATTAATATTCCTAATTTTTTTATAGGGGGAGCTGGAAAAGTGGTTCAAGATGTGATCAGTCACTCTTCCGTGACCAATTGGTATAACGTATTTTTTTTTAAAGAGGGAGCTGGAAAGGGGGTTCGAGATGTGACCAATCACTCTTCTGTGACCATTCGCGAAAACCTATCTTTTTAAAGAGGAACTGGAAAAGGGGTTTTAGATTCGAACAATTACACTTCTGTGACCAGTCGCTAAAACGGAATTTTTTAAAGGGCGAGCTGAAAAAGGGGTTCGAGATACAACCAATCACTCTTCTGCGACCAGTCGCTAAAACGTATTTTTTTTAGAGGGAGCTGGAAAAGGGGTTCGAGATGTGACTAATTACTCTTTTGTGACCATTCGCTAAAACCTATTTCTTAAAGGGAAAACTGGAAAAGGGGCTTTGAGATTGGAACAATCACTCTTTTGTGACCAGTCACTAAAACGTATTTTTTCAAAGCGTAAGCCGAAAAAGGGATTTGAGGTGTGACCAATCACTCTTCTGTAACCACTCGCTATAACTAATTTTTTAAAGGTTGAGCTGGAAAAGGGGATCTTGATTCGACCATTCACTTATCTGTGACCAGTTGTTAAAACTTTTTTTATAGATGAAGCTGGATAAGGGGTACAGGGTGTGATCAATCATTTTTCTATGATCAGTTGCTAAAATGTATTTTTTAAAGTTTGAGCTGGAAAAGGGGTTCGTGACTTGACCAACCACTCTTCTGTGACAATTAAAAATATTTTTCACCAAACTCTATATGGTCTATAACGAATATTTCAAACTCGAGTTTCTCCAAAACGGCGGAAAAATTTACAATTGCCATTCTCCCCTTGTTAGTGTGTTTGTTGCTACTGATTGTATACCAGTTGGTGTATATATTTGTAGATCAATATTCCTAATTTTTTGATAAAATAGTAAAATTTCGTTAAAGTAGAAAAAGATTTTGCTGTAAAAGAAGGTTCCTTGATGTTAAAATTGGCCAGATTGAAAAATTCATGTCCGGCAAAAAATATTGGATCTGTATACACAACGAGAATTTAAATTAAAATAAATATTCGAATGGACATTCTGTACTCATATTTAATCATATTTACATTGACGGTTGAACAAAGGATTGATTTGATTCTTATCAAATCTACTTATTAATTTCATTTCTAAAAATGCATCAGTTTCGTGGGAAATTAATTTTTTGCTAAAAAGACATATTGTTTGTTTGCAAATTTAATTTTTGTAGAGAAGATTCGTCTTTTGGCTTGAAGGTTTATTAATTTTGATGACCTTTTATTTATTTCTTGAGTGAAAATTTTTGATTTATTGAAAATTCATCATTTTGGGTTTAAACTTCTTTTTTTAAATAAATTAGATCTTTTTGATTGAAATATAAACTATGATACTTTTTCGTTGGGTATTTATCTATTTAGTTTGAAAATTCAAGTATTTCTTGAAAAACGCCATCTTTTATTTTAAAAGTATTAAAAGATTAAAAGAACAGTATTTGAATGTTATTTATAAAGGAAAATGAAAAATTAGTCCAAAAAAGGGGGGATGTCAGAAATATTTTGTTACGATTTGTTACAGGGGGAAGAGGGCCATGTGACATGGGACGAGTGGGTCACGTGCCGCAATTCCTACTTTGCCAACGCTTTTCCTATTTCCTAATTTATTTTCACACGAAGTAACAAATTGAGTTGAAAAATAGGGATAATAAATAAGAAGCACTCAGAAACATAGGCCTGGTCCTAAATTTTAATAATTATGAAAAAAAGCAAAAAAAAAGATTATTAATAAAAAAACTTTTTGAATAATTATAAAAATGTAGGACCAGAGCCCCATTTTTGAGAGCTTCTTATTTATTATCCCAAAATTTCAACTCGATGTGGTACTTCGTGTGAAAATAAATTAGGAAATAAAAAAAGTTTCGGTAAGGTAGGAATCTGGTCACGTGACCGACTCATCACATAGGCCTAAGGAATAATTTAAGCACCTTAAGAGATATAATTTGTAAAAATTCTTTTTTCTATTATATTAATGTGTCATGTTCTTCCTGTGATTCGGAACATTAATCACAATTACTGGAACATAAGATAATTGATAAATCTTAGATATGATTTTCCCTGATGATAACGAAGAAAGTTTGGTCAATACACGCGATCTCGTGACTACCAGTAAAGGTGGACATTTAGGGCACACGCCATGTGAAATTCATGTAGTTTTTAATTATTGATGCATTTGATACCAACTCTAATATTTATTTATTTTTTACATTCTACAGTTGAGCTTCTCAATAGGGCGTCTCTCAATAGGGCGCCTCTCAGTGTGGTCGGAAAATTTTTCTCGAAAGCGCGCTACGCCCAAAATGTTTCCATTTTTATTTGATGAACATGGGGAAATTTTAGGTTTTCGAAAAATTGAACTCATACTTCGGAGTTTGATCGAAACGTGCCAAGTTTTTTAGGGATTAAAGATGAGTTTCTACGAAATAAAACCATTATGGTGGTCCAAATTTTTTTTTTAGAATTTGTATGGGGACACCCCAGAAATTTGTTCGAATCCACACAAAAATGAATGGATTTTGTTTTGTTTTGAAAAAAATGATATTTTGAGGTGCCAAAAGCACTATATGGAGTTTAACACGTATTTCCCATAAGAAAAAAAGACGTTTTTCTCAATCTTATTCAGAATCCTCAATAGTATTTCAGTCGAGTTGAAAGTCAACACTTCTCTTAACAATTAGCCATAGAATACGAATAAAATATCACTTTTCATATATCAACACCATAAGTCTGTTTTATAGGGTAAAAAAACCCATAAGGGAAAAATTAGGTTTTGCGAGTTTTTGTCGCTAATTATGACTTTTTTTGCAGTTTTTTAAATGCAAATTGTTTCTGACACATAAAAGAACATTTCATACTAATAATTAGATGTTCATATAAATTGTTTAAACAATTTATTATTGTTTTAGTCATTTCCTCATAGAATGGAGTTAGAAAGACGTGATTTTTTCAAACATTTTCCACTTGTCCAATTTTCAATTAGAGAAGAGTGATAGTTCATCAATGTTAATAATAGTGATTGTTTAAACAATTTATTACAATTGTTAATAATATTCTCATTAAAAAAAATGCTACAAAATTGCAGTTTAAAAAATATATTTTTAGTCAAATTTTCAATTAAGATAAGTTATGTAGTTAATTGGAGTCAAGAAAATTATTTGTTTAAACAATTTATTTTTATAATTAATAATATATTTGAATAATGCTAGAAAGATGCGGTTTTTTCTGAAATTTCTGGCTTTTTGTCCAATTTTCAATAGGAGTGTAGTATTAATAAATTCAAGTTAACAAAAATAATAATTAATTAAACAGTTTATTATCATTGTTAATAATAATCTATTTGCTTTTAATTGGTAGAATATTGCGGTTTTTTCTAAAATTTCCAATTGTTTATTTATTTTTCATTAGGCATGACGTAATAATTAATTCAATGTAGCAAAAATAATAATTGTTTAAACAAATTATTATTCTTAATGACTATCTTCATCTATATCAATACCTGTTAGTTGCGGTTTTTCGTCAACCTTTCTATCCTTTTTTTCACTTGGTGAGGTAATAAATAATGAAAATTAACAAAAAAGTTGTTTAAACAATTTAATATTGTTTTTAGATTTTTTAAATATTTTATATTTTTAATATTGTTTTTTAATATTTTTTTAATGTTGTTTTTTAATATTGTTTTCTTACATAAGTGCTAGAAAGGGGCGGTATTTTCTAAAATCTTTGAGCTTGCATCCCCTTTTTATTTATGAAGAAATAATAAGTCAACCACAACAAAAATGATTTTTGTAAATAGTATAAGTAGGCGAAGCAAAGTTAAAGATTTTATAGGAAAAAAACAACTTTCTAGCACTTATCTAAAAAAAGATAGTCATAAAAAATAATAATTTGTTTAAACAATTATTTTTGCTCGTATTGATAATTGGACAAAACGCCAGAAATTTCAGAAAAACGGCATCTTTCGAGAATTATTCAAATATTATTAATAATACACTGTTTAAACAATTCATTTTGTTGACTCTGATTAATATTACTTAACTTATCTTAATTGAAAATTTGACTACTTTTTGAACATTAATCCTTTTGAATTGAAAATTCAACTGTTTGTTAAAAATAAGTTTTTTTTACTGGAAAATTCAACTGTTTTTGGTTAAAAATTAAGTTTTTTGTTGAAAATTCATCCCTTGGACTTGTTATTGAAATTCAACCATATGGTTGAAAATTTTATTATCTTGTTAAAATGTGATCTTTTTGCTGAAAATTCAACTGCATAATTAAAAATTGAACTTCTTTTTTGAAATATATTTTTTTGTTTGAAGATTCATCTCTTTGGTTGAAAATTTAACTATTATATTTGTAGAAAATTAATCTTCTTTATTAGAGAATCAGCTTTTGGACTAAATGTTGAAAACTCCTTTATTCAATTGTTTTTCATGAATAATTTTAGTTAAAAACTCTTCTCTTTACTTGAAAATTTAACTGTTTTGCTAAAAATTATTTTTTCAAATCAAAACTATTACATGTTTCATTCAAATTTATAAATTTAGTAGATAATTAAAATTTTTTGTTGAAAAATCATATTTTCATGTTAACAAATTAATTTTTTTATAGATAATTCGTATTTTTGAATTCAAGATTCCACAATTTTATTCAAAATTTGCCTTTTTTTTGTAGTTTTTGGTAAAAAATTGCACTATTTGGTTAAAATTTAATCACTTTTTTGTTGATTCATCTTCTTAAGTGGCAAATTCTTGTATTATGTAGTAAAAATGGTCTTTTTGGCAGAAAATTTATCAATTTGATTGAGAATTCAACTATTTCGATTTCGATTTTTGGTTTCAAAATCATATTGTCGGTTTGAAAATTTAACTTTCTTGTAGATAATTCATCTTTTTAATTTTAAAATTTAACAATTTTGTTAAAAATTTATCTTTTTAGTTAAATATTTCACTATTTCATTAAAATTTGATCTTTTCCAGTTAAAAATCCCACTACTAGTTGAAGTAGAGCGACTTTGTTAAAAACTATTTTTTTTTAAGACTTACGTTTTTGGTTGCAAATTTTACTTTTTTGAAAGTACTTGTTTTTCACTTGTCTTTAGGTATTATCTTTAATTTGAGCCAATAAAACTTTAAAAATCTTCACGGGTTCCCGAGACATGGCTAAAAATGTCCAAGCGTCTCGCGTCCCGTTTCAGTCGGCTTAACCAGCGAGGCCAGTCGACAACTGTAATCGCCTATACTGAAACTCGACGCAGATGCGCTTGGACATTTGTTGTCATATCTTAAGAACCCATGAATATTTAAAAGTTTCATTATTTTAAATTAAAGAAAAGATTTCACAGATTAAGTCCTATTAATTTCATTTTTTCCATCAGTTTTCCAATAAAATTTCAATTCAATAAACAGAACGATTTGAATTTAATGAACAAAATCTGAGAAATTATCAAATTTGATTGGCTTACATTCACCATAAGACTTCAAAGACTGTGTGGAATAAATTTCAGATTTCTGCTACAAATTTTTTGGGTCATTTCACAAATTGAAGTTAAGGAACAAAACCTTAGAAATTCTCGGCGATAACCGCTGTCGACTGGCCTCGCTGTTTACACCGACTGAAACGGGACGCAAAGATGCTTGGACATTTTTGGTCGTATCTCGCGAACCCTTCAAGATTTTGCAATTTTTATTGTCTTAAATTAAAGACAAGATCTCAAAGACTGTGTGGAAATAATATAAGACCATTTCTACAAATTTTGTAGGTCGCATCACAAATTGAAGTCGAGCTTCAAAATTCGAAATTTAATAATCTTTGCAAGTGCGCTGCTTGTAGAGACATTTTCCGACGCTATTCTACCTTATGTATATATTCAAATTGCTCCTTCTGTAAATACAAGAAATTTTAATTTACGATGTCAATAAATCTGTCAGATCGTTTCCTTCAGTGAAACTTTCTCCTGCGGGCGTTCAGGTATTACAAAGATGTTACAGGATGGCATACCTGCGTAATACAGCTGACACAGTAACTCAGTTTTACGCGTGATTGGCTTTATATATATATATATATATTTATTTATTTATTTATCAAATCTCTCATTGACAATATGAGTATTTTTTTCCAGTAGAATAATTAAAAATAAAATTCAATTTGAGCATTGATTGAAGTTTAAAATTAGGACTAAATTCATATTATTTTAGTGAAACAATTCATTTTATGATTTACTGGAAAAACAATGATGAAAAACTCATAAAATCACGCTTTCCATGAACAAAATTAGGGAGAAACTTTCCAAATTAAAATTCTCTTGTTTATAAGTGCGTAATATAAATTTCTGAGGAATAACAGTTTTTTATACTTTTTTTATATAAACAACCGTTTTGGAGAAAAATTAAAAATTAAGTTTAAAAAATGAATCAGAAATCAAGTCTCACGTCTTTCGTTAATATTATTTAGGTAAAAAAGACTTAAGAAAATATAGTAGATGTATTTTAAGAATTTTTGTTGTGACTGAATTTTTTCACTATCGCTTCTTACCAATTTTTGAAAAATGGTTCAATTTTAATAAATGATTAATTATTTTTGGGTGGGAAATATTTTCTACAACTCTACTGTTTTCAATTTTGAAAATAAATTCTTTTAAACTTTTTTTATAAAAAATAATGTTCTTCTTTTATCAAGTACGACTAATAATATAATTTTAATTTCTAAAATCATGGAAAACTTTGATTAAATCTTTTTTAACTAAAAAATATTAAAGAAACACGTAAGACTCAAAATTCTATCCATTTCTTATTTTATTTATAATTTTCTTTCAAAACGGTTGTTGACACAATAAAATTTAAAAAACATAAAAATTGTCATTTTTATTGTTCTACTACTTATGTATACAACTTTTTTAATTCAGTTGTCAATTTAATCTGGCAAAATGTGATGGATGGTAATTTTCTCTTTCAGCATATTTTATTACTGTAATTAATTTTTGTAATCAAACCGTGATCTTCGTGTGAACTGTTAAATTTTCTATTTAAAATTCATCTTTTTTCGTTTAAATTCAACTACTTGGTTAAAATATAAACTACTTTGTTGAACATTAATTTTATTATTTGAGGATTTAACAATTATTATTGATTGAAAATTATTTATTTTTAGTCGAAAATTAAAAAAATTGGTATAAATGTAAACTTCTAGATTAAAAATTTAAGTCCGCGGTATAAAGTTGAATTACTTTCTAAAAACTAATTTTATTAGTTTTGGAACCATTCTGTTTGGTTGGAAATGAAACTATTCTGATAAAAATTCATTTTCTTATTTGTTTCAAATTATTTTTTCTAGCTGAAAATTTAATCCTTCCACGAATGATTGAAAATTTATCGGTTTTAGTTGAAAATGCAACAATTTGGATGAAAATTCAATTCTTTTGTTGTAAATTAGTTTTTTTGTTTTGTTTTTTTCAAGATTGATCCTTTTTGTAGAAAATCGAACTATTTCATTATAAATTAACTTTTTCGTTAAGAGTTTATATTTTTGTATTGAAAATTCATTTATTTGGTAGAAAAATTAATTTTTCGTTTGAAAATTCACATACGTGTGTAGAAGATAAAATTTTTTTAATGAAAATTAAATTTTGTGTTGAAAATTGATCTTTTTTGCTTCAATTCGACTGTTTTTTTATTTATTCATTTATTTATTATTTATTTGTTTAAAATTCAATTACTTGGTTGAAAGTTAAACTTTCTAGATAAAAAATCTTTTTTTTAAGATTCATCATTTTAGTTAAAAATCTCTTCATTTTGTTAAAAATATCAATTGTTTTGTTGAAAATGGACTTTTTTGTTCAAGATTCTTTTTTTCTAGAGAACATTCATGCTTTTGGATTAAAAATTCAAGTGTCTTTAAAAAAATTACTCTTTTTGACTTGAAAATTTTACTTTCTGGTTAAAAATTCAACTATTTGGTTGTAAATGAAACTGGACTATAATTAATTTTTCACTTTGTTAAAAATTCTACTATTAGGTTGAAAATGTTGACGTTTTCGTTGAAAACTCAACTGTTTTGTTAAATTCGGCGATTTAAAAAAAATTCAATCAATCTTTTCTTTGTTGAAAAAGCAACTTTTATATTTTTTGTTGTGAACTAATTTTGTATTTGTTCAAAATTCAATTGCTTGGTTGAATGTTGATTTTTTTATTTTATTCTTGTTTTTTTTTGAAGATTTATCATTTTAGATAAAAATTCAAGAATTTATTTAAAAATTGAACTATTTTGTTGAACATTCTTTTGGAATAAAAATTCGACTGTCTGTAAAAAAAGTTCGTCTCTTTTACTTGAGAATTCAACTGTCTGTCAACAAATTGAAATATTTGTTAAAAATTGGTTTTTTTTTGCTTGAAAATTCTTCTTTTTGGTTTAAAAATTTGTCTCAAAAGGTTGAAAATTCAACTACGTGGTTTTTAATGCAACAATTTGTACTCAAATTAATTTTTCGTTTTGTTAAAAATTCCACTATGAGGTTGGAAATCAAATTTTTTGTTGAAAACTCATCTTTTTTGTTAAATCCGACTCTTTTTTTTAACTTAAAATGAATCTTTTCTTGGTTGAAAAATCAAATTTTATTCGTTTCATTAAGAATTAATTTTGTATTTGTTGAAATCTCAACAACTACTTGGTTGAAAGCTGAACTATTTGGTTAAGGATTCTTTTTTGTTTGGATGATTCAACTATTTTGTTAAAAATTTAATTATTTTGCATAGTTCAAAAATTCAACTGTCATCTATAAATTTAACTTTTTTGTTTTTAATTAAATTTAATATGCTACCTATGCATGAAGTTTATTCTAAGTAATTTATTATTTTATTTTTTATTTATTTATTACTTAGTCTCTTGAAATATTATGTTTCTATACTTGGTGTAAAATAAATTCTCCTAAAAATATTTTATTGAACATTGAAATTTCTAATGCGGTTTGCCGGACCCAGTTAGCTATGAAATGGATCGTACAGTAGAAGAACGAGAAATTGACCATTTCCAGCGCTAATGTAGGTCGAGATTGGCGATCATGCGATTCTGCCGAGATCTGCTCTTTTGTTGATTAGTGAAAAGAAAAATTAGTTGCGGATTGATTTTTGATCTTATTTTGTCGACAAGCGAATTGAAATAATATTTTTTTCAATCAAATTATGGTTTTTAATCTACTAATCTGAATTAAAATGGCTATACTCTTTAGCTATGAAAAAAAATTTCTATCTACGCTGGGATTCGAACCCAGGTCTACAAATTGATCTGGTACTGTGGCTGGTCCATAGCTTGGTACCTTACGGCACCAGGCCCGCCATCTACAGACCTGGGTTCGAATCCCAACAGAAATAATTTTTTTTTACAACTAAAGACTATAACCATTTTGGTTTAGACTAGTAGGTCAAACCCCTATCATTCCATCAAAAATTACCCCTCGTTTTTTTCTATGGATATCTCATATTTTGTATTCACTCGCTCGTGGCCACAGTTCTCGTCTCGAGCACGCTATACAAATTGAAGGTAAGTAGCGGCACGCTAAGACGGTCTGCGGGACACTTATTGTTTTTTGCTGACTTTCCTTAGCTGTCACGACAAGCCGTGAAATTGTCGAAGAATTGAGTCGCGAACGCCAACTTTTTCAAGTGTCCTGGGAATAAGAGACCGCGGTATATAATGACGAGAGACGTAAAAAGAATATTTTTTTATAAACAATATGTCAAGAAGGAATGTCTTTGATTTAAAAGAACCCGATCTGGAACGAATGGGAGATAATTCCGAGCTTTTTGTGGAGAGTGGGCTTCGTGAAAAGGAGATGAGGTGAATGAATAACGAGCGGTGAGAAATGTGAGCAGAGATAATTAGAGAGTTTGTTACAAAATAATAATGTATGTATTCATATGAAGGTTTCGCTTTTTTTTATAAAAGTATATAAGTTTATGTAAGCAAACTTTGAATAAAGAAACTGTAATTACTGTTTTTAATTTTAAATCTTTAAACTTTAGAATTGGTTAAACATATTAAGCCTTCGGATAACAGGCTGCCCGTGTGGAAATAACCCCATTTGGCCCTATTACAAGGCGGGCACTAATCGGGGTCTAATCGGGTTATTAATTTTGACAAAGTACCCAGTCGGTCTGTTTGTAACCAGTCGGGTCTTTTTGTTCACTAATAATTTTTTTAATTCTAAAACACTAAGAGTATATTTAACAATAATTTTACATCGTTTTTCGTTGAAAAGATTTAATAATGTTAAATTCTTCTCAAAGATACTTAATAAATAATTATTAAGTTAATAATTTTGTACGAAAATCAACTTTTTATAAAAGCAACGATCAAAATCTTTAAAAAGACGTATTCTCATTTTTTGTAATATTTTTTGAAAATTTCGAATTTCTAGGAACATTTATAAATACCTTTGTATGGAATTTTAAGAAAATCCATATTGGAAAAGATACATATATATGTAGGTAAAAAGTCTGCCGAAAGTCATGAGACTCTAAATTTGTACAGATGTTTATTTTTAAATTGATCTAAAAGGTTTGCCATACGTAAATAAAGTTGAATCCTTCATGTAGTTGAAATTGGAAAGAGAAAATTTAAGTCTTGCGGTTCTGGACTGGTAGCTTTAAAGAAAATCCGCAAGGGCGCGACGTGCCGCCTCGCGCGCAACAGAAATGACGCGTCAAGTGTTTAAGACAGCAGTCCACACGTAACGAAGCATAATTACCTGGAGCAGAGTCTACCGTGACCAACATGGCGGTTCCTTCTTCCATTGCTGCATTCCAGCTCAAGTTTTTTTTTTTTTAAATTAATATTCCACAATTTTTTGGGAATTTTAGTTACATAAATTTATGCATTTTTAAGCGTAGGATGTGTTTCCTATTAAATCTTGGGTAAATTTGAGCACTTATAATATGTCAAAAAATTTTATGAAGATTTCCGTAAATAATAAGTATTTTGTCAAACTTTAGGGAATGTTCCACAAATTTTGGGGAGTTTGGTTAATATTACACGCGGATGTATTATCATATAACCTATACTAGTACCCGATCAGGCCCCGACTAGGATAATTCAGGCCACCTGACTAGCCCCCGACTTTAAGTGGGGTCGAATGGTCGGGAACCAGACTAGTTCTCCATTTGAATTTCTACACGGGTGTCTATTCAATTTCTAAAAAAAGATTCTTACGATTCGACAAAAGAGAAACGACTCTGGTAATCTGCTGGACCACTCGCTTACCAAATTGTAATAATCTAGATTCTAGTGTAATAAGAGTAATCCGGGGCAATCCACTATTATTGTCTCATTCTTGTCTTGTAAGGAATTTAATCGTACTAGACTATTATGTGCGCGCGCTCACTTTTTTACTCGTTTTTATCATTAACTCAATTTTGTAATAACAATTTTTTTGTTTTCTGAACACTTATATTCTTATTCACATATTACGTAATGTTACTTTAAACCCTTTTACCTTCCCACACCCAAACTGCAGTTACGTAACATTTTTTTGGTATTAGTTTTAAAAACTTAATAGACGTTTTGTAAATAAAAATATATTTTCAGGATAAAGTGCGGTATATGAATACATTAAACAATATTTTGACGTAACACAACAATGCTTTTTTATATTTTTTTAGTTACACACATTTTCAAATTATTTAGAAGGAAGGAAGTATCAGCAGTTTTTTAAAAGTATATGAATTTTATCATTTTCATGAGACAATTAGAAAAGATTTTTTAATATTTCCGATATGTCAAAAAAAGAATGTAAATGATTTAAAAAATATACATTTTATTTTACAGGGTTGTACAAATTATTAGAAAAATGTTAGCCTTTTCAAAAGATATTAAGGGTTTTTATAATTTCAGAAAAAATGATAAATATTCCATAAGTCTTCGGAAATGCTTCCAAGGTTTCAAATATTTTCAATCTATGCAAAGACTCTTTAATTCCTAAAAATATTTTTAAATGAATCCAATTTTTCTTGAATTTTGAAAAATAATTTAAAATTTAAAAAATGAAGCTCAGAATATTCAGAACTTTCTTACAAATTTGAAGAAAATTATAAAAGATTTTTGACTATTTCAGATTCGTCAACAAAAAATCTAGATCAATAAAATAATATTTTACGGGATTTTACAAAATAATAGGAAAAGTTTGAACCCTTTTAAAATATACATATTTTATTTTAATATGGTAGTAAAATGTTAAGAAGAAATTATTGCACAACTTAAAATACTTCATATAAAAAAAAGTTATAATTATATCTTTATCTAGTTTGATGCTGTGAAAAAATTATTCATCGAACAGTTAATTGATTTTTTTATAAATTATAACATAAAAAACATTAAACAATAATTTTCTGTTAAACATAGAAATAATTTGTACTCTAAATTTTCTTTTAATATCACATTCATTTTTGCAAATTTGTTTCATTGATAACTTTTGATACTAATTTCAGAAAAAAAGAAACGTATTTCCATATGATTTGAAAGATCGAATGCAAATACATATTTCAGTACAACAGAATCATTTGAAAAATTCTCTTACTGAAATAATATAATCGAAAACATAAATTAACTTTTAATATTCAAATCATATTCAATATTCCATTATAGGACCTTTAAGTCAATAATTAAATTATGTTACTTCAATTTCAGGAAATAAGTTTTAGTCTTTATTTACTTTAATAATCAGAAAACGTTAATTAGCTAATTATCAATTGACCAATTTACAAAAGAAAGAACATTAAAATATAATTCTAATATTTAATTACATAATCTGAGAGGAAATAACATATTTATATTACTACATATTAAACAATTTAAATCCAATCTTTATGTATTTTGATATTTTATTATTAAATTTTTATTTATATTATAATATTATTAAACTTAATGATTTCACAATATATCTATTAATTTAATAATCTTTTATATTATTTAACAAAATTAGATTTTAAGATAAAATTTAAAAAATTATTCCTGTAACATTGAATAAACCAATTTAAAATTTATTGAAATTATATTTGATCTTAAACTTGTAAATAATTTTAAAATATGAAATATGAATATAATATTATTATAAAAATTATAAGCATGCAAAAAATAATATTATTAAGCTTTATAATTTGCAAATATATAAATTATGAAAATATTATTCTTATAACTAAAACGTGAAAAGAAAAGTTTTGTCAATCACTCAATTACGTAAAATTTAGAATTAATATAGCTCCAATATTAAATAGTTAATAAATTTTGATTAGATAACGTTAAAATAAAAATACGGTATTATTTAATTTTAATCTAAAAATAACAAGTTTTTTAACATTAAATCATTAGAAAAATTAATACATTAATATAATAAATTGATTTAATTGTAATTTAGCTTATAATAACTTTATGTATTCATACAAATTTTAATTATAATTTAGTTTATGATGGTAGCCATACATGTGCAACACTAGCGCCGCGTACATTTGGTCTCTGAACTATTAAGCGTATGTCAGTGCACATGTATGTATATTCTACTTCTCTAAATATATTGTGTAAATTTGTATTTGCAGGAAAATAAAGGATTTATCGATTTTTTTAGTGCAAAACTTGAAGAACGTGATAAAAACGAAAAAGTAAAATTTTTAAAATAAATTTCGCATCACATGTTCATAATTTTGCAGTAAATATTGCGCATCGTAATAAATGAAAATCTGAGATATATGTATAATTTGTATTTTATTAATTAAAATTTAAGTACCGAAATATATGAATAAACTATACACGAATTCTTCTATTAAAGATTTAGTCGACATAGTTTAATTCGAAGGCTGAACTTAGTTTAAATGTCTTTTTCAGGTTATATTTCTGCCGCACTTCAGAATTTCCAAGTTGTCAGAAGAAGTTCACTTAGTACAATTTCACTTTAAAGCGACACACCGTAAACTATCACATCCTTCATATTATGTTTAACAAACTTGTACAAATTCATAACATTTAAATCAGTTTAAATAAATTTTTGTCGGGCATTACAAGTGGACACGGCAATTCGACACTAAGTTTGCAAATGTTTTCAAATATGAACTCCCTTTTCCCCGCTTGTCGCTTGACCAAAGCAGCGCGCGTACAATTCGTCTGCGAACTAAATATAATCATTATAATACGTGGCCGCTTCGACCCACGGCAGTTGACCGAGCCTGGTGCGACTATTGACAGTTCTTGCATCGTTCTGGTGTTACATGTTGCGCAGGCCAGCCTCGTTTAGAGCCGAAAATGCACGAGCAAGAACCCGAGCCCACCCGACTTCACGATTCGTTTTCGGTGGCCAACTGGCTTAGGAGGAGTTTTTAAGTAAACTGAATTTTCCAGGGTGTCAAGAGAATGAAAGTTCATGCAATTTTGTTGCACAATTTTTTTTAAGTTTATGTTGGTTTACAAAATGTGCTTTAAAATTTGCGTAAGTTTAACAGATATTGAGGAATTTTGAAACGATTTAAAAGTAAATAAAACTTGTGAAGATTTTTTTTGTTTAATTGTGTAAGGTTTCACGGAAATGAAAAAAATTGTTTTAGGTTCCTACCAATAATAGAAGTAAATTTTTTATTGTCAAAAATTAATTGCAGGAGATTATTTCAAAACATTGAAAAAGATTTTAAAAATTATCAAAGTATCTAAAAAAGTTTAGAGGCAATTTTTTTTTATTTTACAGAATTTAAAAAAATCAGTAAAAATTTGAATAATTTTTAAAGATGAGAAGATTAGAAGATCTGACAAGATTAAAAAAAATTATTTTCCTAATATTTGTGTGAAAATTTTAAATGATTTTTATTTTGAAAAATGAACTTTAAAAGAAAATTAAAGAAGACTTTTAAACACATTGAACGATTTCCTAAATTTTCGAAAAAGAGTGTTGAAGGTGTTAAGAGCAAAATGTTTCAATTCACTATGATTAAAAAGTTTAAAAAATGTAAATAATCGAATAAATTCAAGAAATATTTAGTAGAATTACTGAAATTCAAAAATAATTTGAACTTTAGTAGAGCTTCAGAACATAGGATAAACTTATTTAAAAAACAGAACGATCTAAAAATTCTTGTAGAAGAAAAAAAGATGCCCCTGGAAATTGTGTACGATTGTCAGTCTTTAAAAATAAAATTCTAATGATTTAAAAAAAAATTAATTTCAGCACATTTCTTCTCAGACTGAATCCCCGTTTCTAATCGCAAGATATCCAATTATTTTCAATAAAAATTGGTAATGAAATAAATAATATAATATAAAGTTAAAAATTTAATGATTTTGTTAAACTTTTTTAAAAAATTATTTTTCCAGTTATGAATACATTTTTTCTAATTGAAAATGATTCTTCTTATTTGAAAATTGATTGTTTCCTCATTTAACATTTTTGTTGAAAGTTCGTTTGTTTTTTTTTTAGTTAAAAAATAATTTTCTTATACTGAAAATTTAACTGTATCATTTTTAGTTAAAAATTTTTTTTATTTAAAAATTTAACAATTTTGTTGAAAATATGTTGCTTCTTTCCTTTTGGTATGAAATGGTTGACAGTGAAACCATACAAAATTCTTAACAAATTGTTACAAGTTTTAGTTATTTTTGAATCGTTTTAAAATCTCTAAATATGTCCTCAACTTACTCAAATTGGAAAGCACATTTTTCTAACCAACATAAACTTTAAACAAAATTGTGCAACAAAATTGCGCGAGAAGGCTAGATAAGAATTAAGTTCTTGTTTTTTCTAAAATTATATATAACATGGTCAAATTGCAAAAATTTTCTACACACCCTTTTACACCCCTTTTAAAATTTTTGCAAAATAATAGAAAAAATTGGTGTTCTTTTTTCAATTTTCTTTCAGAATTAATTCCATTCCATTGTTTTAATATTCATTTTTAAAGTAGAAAATTTAACGATTTTGTCAAAGTTTTTTTTAAATTATTTTTTTAATTGTAAATCCATCTTTTTTAATAGGAAATAATTGTTTTCGTTTAAAAATTGATTTTTTGGTTGATAATTAAACTGTTTTGTTAAAAATTCGATTTTTTAGTTGAAAAAATATTTTCTTATACTGAAAATTGACCATTCTCAGTTAAAAATTAATCTTCTTTGGTAGAAATGTATTCTTCTTGTTTAAAAATTCATCTATTTTAATTAAAAATTCATTTCTTTGTTTGAAAAATTTTGATCAAACTTTTTTTCTTTTCGTATAAAATGGTTGAAAGTCCATGTCGTTTTTTGGAAATTAAACTAATTTGTTCAAAAATTTTTGTTTGTAAATTTATTTTTTGAAATGATAATGCAACCGTTTTTCGTTGAAAATTTATCTATTTTGTTAAAAATTCGTTTTTTTTTGCTTAAAAATTGATTTATAAAATTTTTAATTTCTGTTTTCTGTAGGAAATTATTGGTTTAAAAATTAAATTATTTATTTGCAAATTCGATTTTCTGCTTGAAAATTTAAATATTTTTTTTGAAACTTTGATGTTTTGGGTTTGATCATTGTTTTTAACTAAAAATGTAACTATTCAATTTTTTCTTGAAGCATATTATTTTTCAGTTGAAATTCAACTATGTGGTTCAAACATTTATGTATTTTATTGTAATTTTGTCTTTTTTAGAAGAAGTCTTTTTGTACTTAAATTCATTTCTTTGGTTGAAAATTGGACTATTTTGTTCTAGATTTGATTGTTTTTTATTCAAAATTAATTTTTTTAATGCGAATTTAATTGTTCCATTTTTTGTCAAAAGTAAATCTTTTTTATTAAAAATTAATTTAATTTGTTGAAAATTCCATTTTTTATCTGAAAATTTAACTAGACCATTTTTGGTTTAATGCTTATTGTCTCAGTTTAAAATTCGTTTCTAAAGATAAAAATTGAACAATTTTGTTGATATTTTTTTTCTTGAAAAATAATAATTTTAATTACAAATTTATCTTCTAACTTCTTTAGCTCGCATAAGCCTACGCAAGTTAACTGCGCGTGCGCACGAAAAGTAACTTATCGGTGTTAGTTTTCGCACCGTATAGTGTTGATTGTATGTTTATACCACTCTAACCTCAAGTTTAAGTTTATATTAAAACTTTCACATCTCCTCGATGTGATTCGTTAGTATTTTCAACACTTAGAAGTTGAGAATTCGTAAATTTACCAACTTTACACCGGAGAAGTGTATTTTAGTAGAAGAAATGCTTTTTCGCACCAAAATATCGCACCGTATCATTAAAACTTCGCACTTCGGTGTGACGTTTGTACGAATTTTTTCTAACATTGTAATCGAGGGTAATTCGAGGCAATCCACTTGCAATCTAGACTACTCTAATTGTAATCCCTATAAATCTCATTGTAATCCATATTAATCTGCTTGTAAATCAGATTAATCTACTTATAACCAAGAATAATCCGTCTATAATCCAGAATAATCTGGAGTAATCCCATTGTAATCGAGAAGAATTCATTTGTAATTCGGACTAATCTACTTGTAATCCAGAGTACTCCAATTCCATTCTGGGGTAATACATTTGTATTCCGGAGTAATTCAGAACAATAAACTTACAATCTAGAGTGATCCGCCTATAATCTAGAGTAATCTGGAGTAATCAACTTGTGACCGAGAGGAATCCAGTTACAATTCGGACTAATCGGCTTGTGATCTCAAGTAATCCAGTTATAATAAAAAATAATACTCTTTTGATCAGAAGTAATCTAGATTTATCTAGAGCAATCCACCTATCACCAAGGGTAATCCGAAGTAATTCATTTCCACTCTAGAATAATCTACTTGTAATCCATATTGATCTGCTAGTAATTTAGATTAATCTACTTGAAACCCAGAATAACAAATCTATAATCTAGAGTAATCCGGAGTAATCACCTGGTAATCGAGAAGAGTTCAGTTGTAATTCGACTAATCCAATTGTAATCTAGAGTAATCCAATTCTAATCCGCTGTAATACACTTGTATTCCAGGATCATTCAAATTAATCTATAATACAGAATAAACCACTTATGATCCAAGATAATCCAAAGTAATACACTTGATATCTAGAGTAATCACGTTTTAAGCCGGACTAATCTAATTCAGATTAATCTACTTATAAGTTAGAGGGATCCACCTATAATCCAAGGTAATCCAGAGTAATGCACTTTCAATCTCTAGTCATCGAGATGTAAGCCAGCATAATCTACTTGTAATCTAGAGTAATACAGTTCTAATCTACAGTAATACACTTGTAATCCAGTGTAATTCCACAACATTCTGCTAATCTAGCATAATCCATTTATAATCCTGGGTAATACACTTTTCATCAAGAGTAATCCACCTAGATATATTTGAGCTAGAGTAATCCACCCATATTTCAGGGTATTTCAAAGTGATTCACCTATAATTCAGGTTAATTCAGAGTTATTCCCTTATAATCCAAGGTAATCCAGAGAAATACACTTGTAATCTGAATTAATCCAATTTTGATCTAGAATAATCTACTTGTAATCTAGATTAATAAAATTCTCATTTGGTGTAATACACTTTTAACTCAGTGTAATTCAGCATGATATAATAATATAGAGTAATCCACCTATAATCCAGCGTAATTTAGTTGTATTCTGAAGAATTCAGATGTAATCCAGAATAATCTACTTCTGGTCTAGAGCAATACAGTGATAATCTGGAGTAATACTATTGTAACCCATTGTAATCCAGAACTATTTGCATAATCTAGAGTAATCCACCTATGATCCTGAGTAATCTACTTTTAGTCTAGAGTAATCCACCTATACATAGTCGAGACAGAGTAATCCACTTATAATCCAGCGTAATCCATAATACTCTTTTTGTAATCTTGAGTAATATAGTTATAATCTGGAGTAATACACTTATAATCCATGGTAATCCAGGGTAATCGAATTTGTTGTTGAAAATTTATGTTGTTTAGGTGAAAAATCAACTTTTTAGTTCAAATTGCAATACTTTGTTAATAATTTATTTTTCTTGTTGACGATTTTTTTATCTTAATTGAAAATTTAACTATTTTTTTTTAAATTTCGGTTAGTTACTTTGTTTGAAAATAATGTTTTAAACTAAAAATTCGTCTGTTCCGTTTTTGGTCAAACTTTGTCTTGCTTGGTTGAAATCGAATGTCTTTTTAAATTATTTTCTGTAAAATTGAAATTCTTGCTTAAATATTTATTTTTTGATTCCATTTTTTATTGTAAGTTGATATTTTTCAGTTACAAATTTAATACATTCCGATTATGAATTTTAAATGTTTTATATTAAAATCATTATTTATCTACCTGGAATTTAAAGTTCATCTTTCCGGTTGAAAATTTAACTATTTTGTTGAAAATTCGTTGTTTTTTTTTGTTTTTTTTTTTTTTTTGTTGAAAATTCAACTAGTTATTTTTAAATTCGTCTTTTTGGTGAAAAACTAATCATTTTTTAAAGAAATCATGTTTTTGGCTTAAAATACAATTATTTGGTTAAAATTAATCTATGTTGCAGAAAATTTAACCGTGTTGTAAAAAAGTTATATTTTGTTACATAATCACTTGTTTTGTTTGAAATTCATTTTTTTTCTGCTAATGATGTTTTTTTATTGAAAATGTTTTAGTTGAACGTTGAACTACTTTATTGAAGTTTTGTTTGTTTTTTTAAATAATAATTTTTGTAAATGAAAATTTAACTATCCAATTTTTGACGAAAAATTGTCTTTATTAGTTGAAAAATAATGTATTTTGATGAAATTTGATTTTTTTTTCGAAAATTGAGATTCTTGCTTGAAGATTTATATTTTTTTTGAAAACTGAACTATTTTGTTAAAAATTCGTGTTTTTGTAAGAAAATTAATCTTCTTGTTTAAAAATTCATCTGTTTCATTTAAACTTAAACTATTATGGTAAAAAAATTTTAGTTGAAAATTATTTTTTCAATCAAAAATGTAACTATTCCATTTTGTATTGTAAATGAATCAAAAACAATGCTCTAAAAAACAGTTTAATTTTTAAAGCGAAATATATAAATAAAAATACATAAATAATATTAAAATACCAGCATTTTGATCTTATATTTTTAACATATAATCTTTTATAAAAAGAATAAAACAGTATTGCAGATAAAAAAATTTTAAGTTTCAAATTTATTAATTGATTTAAAAAAAAAGTTTTTTCTGCTATAAAAGATATTTTTTTGACAAAATACTTAAATTTTAAAAAAGTAATATTTGAATTTTCAATCTAAAAAGATAATTTCCCCCAAAAAAAGTGTCATAGTTTATATTTTAATAAAAAAGATGAAATTTATAAAAAAATTATTTTATAACCAAAAAGACGAATTTTCAACTAACAAAGATCAATCTTAAAAAAATGGAAAAGTTACATTGTGAGTTGTAAAATTACTTTAAACAAAAAAAGAGGCTTTCCGACTCAAAATTTTTTTCAACCAAAGACATAAGCCTTTAATAAAAAAAAATAATTTTTAACAATTTAATGGAACTTTTACCCAAGAAATTGAGTTATCAATTAAAAACGATAATTTAGCAACAAAATAGTTAA
The DNA here is from genome assembly GCF_010883055.1 of Belonocnema kinseyi. NCBI lineage: Eukaryota > Metazoa > Arthropoda > Insecta > Hymenoptera > Cynipidae > Belonocnema > Belonocnema kinseyi. Next base: position 5,157,903 of record NC_046664.1, on the reverse strand, counting down.
ACTTTCAACCAAAGAAATGAACCTTCAACTAAAAATATAAAACTTTAAGAAAAAAAAATGATTTTCATAACAAAGTGAAGATTTGACATTTCAAGATAAAAATATAAATTTTTAAACAAGAAATAAGTTTCTACCAACAAAAAATTGAATTTTCCACCCAAAAGGAAGAATTTTTAACCAAAAAGGATTAGTTTGTAACAAAATTGTTGAATTCTCTACCAAATAATTGCATTTCCAAAATTTTCCAAAAATGATCTAATTTCTGTTAAAACAGATGAATTAAAAAAACAGTTGAATTTTGATCCAAGAAAGGTTCGAGTATCTAATTAACAAGATTGCAAAATTTTCAATTAAATAGTTGCAGTTTTGTTCAATAAAAATGAAATATCTACTAAAATAGGTGCATTTTTTAATTAAAAAGATCAATTTAAAAAAAATAGTTGAAATTTCTGCTGAAAAAGATGTCAGTTGGTTTTTCAAGATGAAAGTATGAATTTTTAAACAAGAAATAAGTTTCTACGAAAAAAATTTGTTTTTTCAACACAAAAAGAAGAATTTTTAACCAAAAAGAATTACTTTGAAGCAAACTCCTGTTAAAAAAAAGAATCCAACGACCAAATTTGGACCACAAAGAACCAACAAAAAGAAACTCTTATTGTAATCTGAAAAAAAAAAATTTCGGACAAAAATAAAAAAGAAGAAAGAAAAATGAGAAGGCAACCAATTACATCCCCTTCCTTTTTTTTCTTTCTTTCGTCTTTTTTATTTTTATTAATATCAAATTACAATAAAATAACATTCAAAATAAAAATAAATAATAAAAAATTAAAAAATAAAATTTTGGCTTGTTTGTCTAGGATGATACTCGCTTCGGTTGCGAGAGGTCCCGGGTTCATATCCCGGACGAGCCCCCGGTAATGCAATTTTTATTTTTTTTATTTTGAATTTTATTTTCTTGTCATTTGATAGTAATAAAAATAAAAATACGTACGAAAAATAAATACAATAGGATTACAATGGGAGCTTTTTTTATTTGTTTTTTGTGTTCCAAATTTGGTTGTTGGATCCTTGTTTTTTTTTTAACAGGAGTTTGCATCAATTTAATTATTGAACGTTAAATAAGATATTTAATTTGAATTTTATTCCAATTTAAATTTCTTAAATTAAGGATTACTTTGTAACAAGATTTTTTAATGTTATACCAAATAATTGAATTTTTATCCAAAATAGATCATATTTCTCTTAAAACTGAGGAATGAAAATAAAAAAAAACAGTTGAATTTTGATCGAAGAAAGATTCCAGTTGACTTTTTCAAGCACAAAATATGAATTTTTAAGCAAGAAATAATTTATTAGAAAAAAAAAATTATCAACCCAAAAAGAAGAATATGTAACCAAAAATGATTACTTTGTAACAACATTTTTTAATTATCTACCAAATAATTGCATTTTTATCGAAACAAGATCAAATTTCTCTTAAAACAGACGATTAAAAAAACACTTGACTTTTAATCCAAGAAAGATTCCAGTGTCTAATTAACAAGATTGTTAGATTTTCAATCAAAGAGTTGCATTTTTGTCCAAAAAGAATGAAAATTCTGCTAAAACAAAGATAATTTTCAAATCAAATAGACAAATAAAAAAAAACTTTATCTATGAAGAATTTAATTGACTTTTCAAAACAAAAACAGGAATTTCAAAACAATTGTATTTCTCAAAAATATGCAATATTGACACTGAAAAAAATACAACAAAATATTAATTTTAAACAAATGTTAATGTTCTGCGAAAAGAGCTGAATTTTTAACCCTAAAAGACGAATTTTTAACAAAACAGTTGAATTTGCAACCAAAAAGGATGTCTTTTGAAGAATATTGTTGAATTTTCAACCAAATAATTCAATTTATAACTAAAAAGATAATCTTCACAAGAAAGTTTTTGCGAAGTTTCAAAAATTACCCACATGAGTGAAGGACCCCCTGCCGTACCAAATTGTAAAATATTGTCTTGGCCCCCCCCCCCCACATGAATTATTACGTAATTTAAGTATGGTCCTAAGTTTCTACGACCCTGAATTTAGCTATACATATAGATTTGAAAATTGGGGAATTTATTTAAACAAAAATAATTATCCAATCAAAAAAATAAAAACATCTGAATTCGGCTCAGCCATACCTTTGGGTGATTTTCGAATTATTATTAATTATTATTAAAATAATAATTTTTAAACAATTTTATTGTTATAAACAAATGGGAACGCAATATAAACAAACGTAAAAGCTGAAAAATATTTTCAAGCACATTGCTGCATACTTTAATAAAATACCCCTAGGTGATTTTTGAATGAACGAAAAAAAAATTATTTAAACAAATAGATTGTTTATAAATTTTTTTTTCGTTTTTAACGATTTAATGCACAACAATGTTAAGTAAAACCTGATAACACAAACTAAATAAAAATAATATTATTTTGAGCTTTAACCAAACAAACAAAGTTAACAGTTTATCCATCAAACATTGTTGATATCCCCTCCACTCTCACTGAATGCCGAAAAAGCCTTTTTTTTCAAATAAATTTCTATATTCAGACATATTTTTTAAATGCGAAAATTTCCATATTAGATATCTAGTTGTCAGTCAGTTGGAATTGTTGTTCACTGATTGCTTAAACAAATTATAAATATTATAAACAATATCATTGTTTAAATAGTAATTTTTTTCAATGATTTAAAAATCACCTAGAGACATGAATGAGAGGCCTTCAACGATACCTTCAGTTTTTTTCTGGGACAATTAGTTCGTTCTAGCTATAGTTCCCAATTTAAAAAAATTTTTAATGGATTTTTCGAGTCAGAGTGGAGGGGGTAAAAACAATGTTTAAATTGGAATTTTTGCATTTTGAAAAATTTGTTTCCATTCTAAAATATTCCATATTAGATATCTAGTTCTCAGTCAGTTGGAATTGTTGTTCACTGATTGTTTAAAAAAAGTATAAATATTATAAACAATATCATTTTTTAAATAATAATTTTTTTTTCAATGATTCAAAAATCACCTAGAGAATATAGAAATTTATTTGAAAAGGCTTTTTCGGCATTCAGTGAGAGTGGAGGGGATATAAACAATGTTTGATGGATAAAGTGTTAACTTTGTTTGATTAAAGATATAAACATTTTATTTGTTTAAATAATTTTTTTTTTCGCTTATTCACAAATCACCTAGGTGTATTTTATTGAATATTCAGAAATGTGCTTGAAAATATTTTTCAGCTTTTACGTTTGTTTATATTGCGTTCCCATTTGTTTATAACAATAAAATTGTTTAAAAATCATTATTTTTGCATAATTCGAAAATCACCTAGAGGTATGGCTGAGCCGAATTCAGATATGTTTTTTTTTGTTTTTTGATTGGACAATTACTTTTGTTTAAATAATAATTTAAATATTGAAACATTTACACCTAAATCGTTTCCAAACAAATAAAATATTACATGTAGTCTAACTTTCGCCATGTAAACAAAAAAGTGAATTCAAACTCTTACTTTTGAATTCACGAAGACCTAAATCGGCGGTTCCCACGAGCTGCTAATGTCTCGTTAATTACATACCAACTTTGTTTGGTACGTATGTATGTATCACTTCCGGTGAGTCTGTGATAAACATGATAGCTTAAACTTTCGAGAACCTTGATAGGAAAAAGAGAAAAACGATCGATAGAAAATAATAGAAATAAAAAAATTTTATAATAAAACACCTACGGGTAGTATCTGACCGGAAGCCAATCGCAGCCTTCTATGGCAGGCTGACGAACTCTCTACTATAACTCTAAAAATCGAACTATTCTAACTGGTAAAAAACTCGATACAAATTTTTTTGAACCATTGCGAATTGATTTTGCACTTATGTATAGATGGAGAAACTTAAGAAAAAAAAGTTATCGCGAAATCGTGGCATGAAATTTTTTAATAATTAATAGCGCGCTTAGCGCAAGTTTAGTTCGTCATTTCGAGGGAAAAAATCATTTCAGTTAATAAATTAATTTTTAACAAAAAAAAAGATTTTTCAATAAACTAGTTAAATTTTCAAACAAGAAGGAGAATTTTTTATAAAATAGATGATTTTTCAAACAGAAAGGATACTGTTTAGAAAAATTGTTTAATTTTCGCTAATTCAAATTAATTCTTCAAAATATTTATATTTATAACCAAATAAATGAATTTTCAAGTAAAATTATGCATCTCCAACAAAAAATTAATTCTTTACAGCGTAGTTGAATTTTCAATTAAAAATAGTTACATTTTCTACCAAGCAGATGAATTTTCAACTAAAATACATAATCTTTGAACAAAAAATGTCTTTACAACCAAATTTATTAATTTGTAACCAAAATATTTACATGTAAAACCAAAAAGACGAATTTTCGATAAAGCAGTTGACTTTTCAATTAAAACTGATAATTTTTAGTTAAGTAATTTAATTTTCTTTTTACCCGAAAGCAAAAACGAATTTCAACAAAATATTTAAATTTTCCACCAAACAGAGTAATTTTCAAATAAAAATATCAAATTTGCACCAAAAATGGCATAGTTATGCATTTTCAAGTAAATTAATTTTTTTACAAAAAAGTTGAATTTTCAAATATTATGAAATTATACATCTCAAACAAAAAATTAAGTATTTACAACGCAGTTGAGTTTTCAATTAAAAAAGACCAATCTGCAAACAAGCAGTAGAATTTTCAACTGAAAGGGATCAATTTTCAAACCTAAATTTTCAACCAAAAAGGCAAAATTTTAACAAAATAGTTGATTTTTTAAACAAAATGGATACTTTAGAGCAAAATTGTTTCATTGTTGTTTATTCAAATTAATATTGAACTAAATAGTTGAATTTCCAATTAAAAATGATCAATTTTTAACCAGAAATGAAATAGTTAAATTTTCAGGCAACAAAATAATTTTCAAAAAAAAAAAAAAAATTATCAACCATACTAGTTAAATTTTCAGATATAAAATCGAATCTCAGACAAAAAACCAACGATGTTTCAAACAGAATAATTAAATTTTTTATCAAACAAATTAATTTTCAACTAAAATATAATAGTTAGGCATTTTTAAGTAAATTAATTAATTTTTTACCAAAAAAAGTAATACATTTTTCAAAATATTTAATTTTCAACCAAAGAGTTGAATTTTCAAATATTATAAAATTATGCATCTTCAACAAAAAATTAATTATTCACGACATAGTTGGATTTTCAATTAGAAAAGATCAATTTGCAAACAAGAAGTTGAATTTTTGCCTGAAAGGGATCCATTTTCAACCAGAAATGAAATACTCAATCAAATAATTTTTAACAAAAAAATGTCAACCAAACTAGTTGAATTTTCAGATATAAAATCAAATCTCAACCAAAAAAAAATATATTTTTCAACAAAATAATTCAATTTTTTATCAAGCAGATTAATTCTCAACTAAAATAAATAAACGCTAATAAAAAATGAAATTTCAATCAAATTAATTAATTTTGAAACAAAATATTTACATCCAAAACCAAAAATACGAATTTTCGACAAAACTTTTTTAGTAAAAAGATTTAATTTTCTACAAAGCAGTTGAATTTTTAATAAGGAAGAATAATTTTTTGTCGAAAAAGACCAATTTTCAACCAAACAGCTGTTTCTTTTCAACTAAAAAAGATCAGCTTTCAATGAAAGGAATAGTTAAATTTTCAGATAAATTTATTTATTTCTTACCCCAAAGCACAAACGAATTTCAACAAAATATTAACATTTTCAACCAAAGAGTTGAGTTTTCATCCAAGAATCTTAATTTTCTACTAAAAAAAGAAAATTTCATGAAAATAGATTATTTTTCAACTAAGAAAGACAATTTTGTGCTAAAAATAAAATAGTTTAATTATTATCGGTTCAAAAAATTAATTTTTTACCAAAAAGACAAATTTTCAATAAAAAATTCAGTTTTCAGCTAAGAGGATGAATTTTCAAACAATAATATTATTTTTTCATCAAAAAAATGAATTTTTACAAGATACAGAAATCTATAACAAAATACATACATTTTCAATCAAATTGTTAAATTTTCAATAAAAATTTTGGGTTTGTGGCTAAAAATATATAAATATTCAACGGAGAATCTTAAATTTAGATCAAAAAAGAACATTTTAACAATATACTTGGATTATTAACTAAAAACTGAAACAGTTAAAATTTCAATAAAAAAAATAATTTTTAACAAAACAAGAAAGACGAATTTTGACAAAATATTTGAAGAGATGTTTTGAAATAGTCAAGTTTTCAACCACATAGTTGAATTTACAAGCAATAAAATTAATTTTCTACTGAAAGAGATAGATTATTAACGAAATACACAAATCCTAAAACATTCGGTTGACATTTCAATAAATTAATTCAATTTTCAGTTCAAAATCATACTTTTAAGCCAAAAAATCGAATTTTCGAGAAATCAATTCAATTTTCAACCAAACTATTCAGAAGTAAAATCCAGAATCTTTAACGATCCAATTGTCTTTTCAAAAAAAGTCAACAATTAAGTTAAAGTTTCAACAACAAAAATTACATTTCTACCAAAATAGTTCAATTTTCAACCCAAAAAGGCCAATTAGAAACAAAAAAGTTTAATTTGTAAACAAAAAAATAACTTCTGAACAAATATCTTGAGTTTCAGTTAAAAAATTAATTTTCAACAACTAAAAAGACAACCCATTTTCAAACGAAACAGTTTTAAACTATTTCGATAACCTATGTGAATTATTTCGAATTAATTGAATTACTTACGTAGATTACAAGTTAATTACTTGAATTACCTGAATTACAGTGAAACCCTTCAATAGCCCCCCCCCTCATATAGCCCTTCTGAGAATTGACGCCGCGCCACAGATAGATTTATCAGGAGCTGCGCGGGGTGCGCGGGGTCTACGATTGCCACTCAGGCGAGTACTCAGGGGTGAACAAACAAAAGCGGAGCGGGCTATAGTGAGTTAGTTCCGACCCACCCTCAGCCCGCATAATATTTGCATTTTAGTGGATTGCTAGTGGATTAACATGGATTACAACCTGATATTAGGATTATGAATAGATCACTGCGGCCTACAAGTGGAATTCTCTGAAATACTAGTATTAAAAGGAATTACCTAAGTTTTATTGGATTGCAAGTGGATTGCTCGCATTATAAGTGGATTACTGCGGCCTCCAAGTGGATTTCTCTGGAATAGTTGTACTAACCCGATTTACTTAAATTTTTCCGGATCATCAGTGGATTATTCTGGGTAATATTATGGATTACGGTGAATTAGAAGTGGATTACCCTGGATAAAAATTCTGATTTCTCGCATTATAGGTAGATTTCTGCGGCTTAAAAGTGGATTTCTCCGCAAAACTAAAATTATTCTGATTTACTCGAATTTTTCCAGATCACCAGTCGATTATCCTGGATAATTGAATGGATTACTCTGGATTATAAGTAGATTACCCTAGATAAAAAGCTGATTTCTCGAATTAAAGTTGGATTTCTGCGGCTTAAAAGTGGGTTTCTCTGGAATACTAATATTAATCCGCCGTGCTTAAGTTTTAGCTAATTACAAGTGGATTATTCGCATTATGAGTGGATTGCTGCGGCCTCCAAGTGTATTTCTCAGTAGTAATTGGACTAATCTGCTTTACTTAAGTTTCGCTGGATCACCAGTGGTTTGTACTGGGTAATATTATGGATTACGGTGAATTAGAAGTGGATTACCCTGGATAAAAACCTGATTTCTCAAATTATGATTGGATTACTGCGGCCTCCAAGTGGATTTCTCTGCAATACTAGTATTAATCTAATTTAATTAAATTTTTTCCGGATTACCAGTGTATTATTCTGGGTAATATTATGGATTACGCTGGATTAGAATTGGATTACTCTGTATAAAAAGCTGATTTCTCCAATTATAGGTGGATTTCTGCAGCTTAAAAGTGGATTTCTCTGGAATACTAATATTAATCCGATTTACTTAAATTTTTCCGGATCATCAGTGGATTATTCTGGGTAATATCATGGATTACCGTGAATTAGAAGTGGATTACTTTGGATAAAAACCAGATTTCTCGAATTATGAGTGAATCTCTGTGGCTTACCAGTGGATTTCTCTGGAATACTAGTATCAATCCGTTTACTTAAATTTTCCGGATCACCAGTCGATTATCTTGGACAATTGAATGGATTACTCGGGATTATAAGTGGATTACCCTGCATAAAAAGCTGATTTCTCGAATTAAAGGTGGATTTCTGCGGCTTAAAAGTGGATTTCTCTGGAATACTAGTATTAATCCGTTTGCTTAAATTTTAGAAAATCACAAGTGGATTACTCGCATTATGAGTGGATTGCTGCGGCCTCCAAGTGTATTTCTCAGTAGTAATTGGACTAATCTGCTTTACTTAAGTTTCTCTGGATCACCAGTCGATTATCCTGGATAATTGAATAGATTACTCTGGATTATAAGTGGATTACCCTGGATAAAAAGCTTATTTCTAGAATTAAAGGTGGATTTCTGCGGCTTAAAAGTGGATTTCTCTGCAATACTAATATTAATCCGTGTACTTAAATTTTCCTGATCACCAGTCGATTATCCTGGATAATTGAATGGATTACTCTGGATTATAAGTGGATTACTTAAGTTTCTCCGGATCACCAGACGATTATTCTGGATAATTGAATGGATTACTCTGGATTCTAAGTGGATTACCCTGGATAAAAGGATGATTTCTCGTATTATAGGAGGATTACTGCGGCCTCCAAGTGGATTTCTCTACAATACTAGTATTAATCCATGTACTTAAATTTTCCTGATCACCAGTCGATTATCCTGGATAATTGAATGGATTACTCTGGATTATAAGTGGATTACCCTAGATAAAAGGCTGATTTATCGAATTATAGGTGGATTACTGCGGCCTTCAACTGGATTTCTCTGCAATACTAGTATTAATCCGCGTACTTAAATTTTCCTGATCACCAGTCGATTATCCTGGATAATTGAATGGATTACTCTGGATTATAAGTGGATTACCCTGGATAAAAAGCTGATTTCTAGAATTAAAGGTGGATTTCTGCGGCTTAAAAGTGGATTTCTCTAGAATACTAGTATTAATCCGGTGCTTAAATTTTAGCGAATCACAAGTGGATTACTCGCATTATGAGTGGATTGCTGCGGCCTCCAAGTGTATTTCTCAGGAGTAATTGGACTAATCTGATTTACTTAAGTTTCTCCGGATCACCAGACGATTATTCTGGATAATTGAATGGATTACTCTGGATTCTAAGTGGATTACCCTGGATAAAAGGCTGATTTCTCGTATTATAGGAGGATTACTGCGGCCTCCAAGTGGATTTCTCTACAATACTAGTATTAATCCATGTACTTGAATTTTCCTGATCACCAGTCGATTATCCTGGATAATTGAATGGATTACTCTGGATTATAAGTGGATTACCCTAGATAAAAGGCTGATTTCTCGAATTATAGGTGGATTACTGCGGCCTCCAACTGGATTTCTCTGCAATACTAGTATTAATCCGCATACTTCAATTTTCCGGATCACCAGTCGATTATCCTGGATAATTGAATGGATTACTCTGGATTATAAGTGGATTACCCTGGATAAAAAGCTGATTTCTCAAATTAAAGGTGGATTCCTGCGGCTTAAAAGTGGATTTCTCTGGAATACTAGTATTAATCCGTATGCTTAAATTTTAGAAAATTACAAGTGGATTACTCGCATTATGAGTGGATTGCTGCGGGCTCCAAGTGTATTTCTCAGAAGTAATTGGACTAATCTGATTTACTTAAGTTTCTCTGGATCACTAGTCGATTATCCTGGATAATTGAATAGATTACTGTGGATTATAAGTGGATTACCCTGGATAAAAAGCTGATTTCTCGAATTAAAGGTGGATTTCTGCGGCTTAAAAGTGGATTTCTCTGGAATACTAGTATTAATGCGTGTGCTTAAATTTTAGAAAATCACAAGTGGATTACTCGCATTATGAGTGGATTGCTGCGGGCTCCAAGTGTATTTCTCAGAAGTAATTGGACTAATCTGATTTACTTAAGTTTCTCCGGATCACCCGACGATTATTCTGGATAATTGAATGGATTACTCTGGATTCTAAGTGGATTACCCTGGATAAAAGGCTGATTTCTCGTATTCTAGGAGGATTACTGCGGCCTCCAAGTGGATTTCTCTGCAATACTAGTATTAATCCGCATACTTCAATTTTCCGGATCACCAGTCGATTATCCTGGATAATTGAATGGATTACTCTGGATTATAAGTGGATTACCCTGGATAAAAAGCTGATTTATCGAATTATGAGCGGATTTCTGTGGCTTACAAGTTGATTTCTCTGGAATACTTGGATTAATGCGAAATATTTCAGTTTCGGTAGATTACAAGTCGATTATTCTCATGGATAATTTTTTGATTACTCTGGCTGACAAGTGGATTACTCGGGATGACAGGTGTATGGTCGGATTATAAATGGATTAAGTGGGTTTAAAAGTGGATTTTTCTGCAATACTGTAATTAGTCAAACTCAAATTCCGCCGGATCACAACAGGATTATTCGGATTACACTGGATTACTCGTATTACACCGGGTTACCATTTCCGATAACCGAATGGTCAAGCGTATTACCATAGTTGCCCCCCCCCTTCCCCGTAAAATATTAACAAATTTAAAAAAAAAGATGTTTTACTTTATTTATAATATTTTGAGGACTATATTTTCGTTATGGTTTGTCGGTCGGTTTCGCTTCGCTTATAAGTACACTTTTATCTGAAAACGTGAGTGCTGTGCTCTCTTAATTTACGGTTCGATCTCACTTTACTTCGATGCTTTCGCATAATTATAACGTGTCTATAATTTATTATTTCACGCGTGCCTCACAAGCCTATTAATGAGAATGAGAACGTAACATTACACAATTTTATTGAGGTATAAGTGTTTCATCTTCAGGGGAATTTACCAATCTTTCAGAGTTAACCTACAGATTCATAATTTATATTGAATCTTATTTATTTGTAAAATAATAGCAAAAGCATACGAACAGTAGAAAATTAATTTTAAAGAGAAAAAAAAAAACTTTTTGCATTTTTTCAATTTGTGACATCTTATTGCCCCCCCCCCCCCCCGAATTCTCAAAATTTCATGTGATATTAAAGCTGACTCCCCTCTTATATAAATACGGAATATAATTTGAATTTTATGCAACCATTAATCGAATAATAAATAATAATATTAAATAATTTGATGTTCATGTTTTTTCTACTGGTCTAAAATCAATATTTTTCCACGATTGATTTTTATTTCAAAATTGTGAAAAAATTTATCAATAGCTCTGCGGAGATCCGAACCCAGGACTTTTAGATTGCCGGTCTGATGCTTTTACCCGCTAAGCTACGGAGAGAAGAAATTAATTTCTTCACAATATCTACAAGTTGAATTCCAAAGCAATTTTTTATACTTCTAAGATAAATTTTTCAAATGTTTGGAGCTTGAGAACAATTTTTTCACAATTTAGAAATTATACTCATTATTAAAAAATATTAGTTTTAGAAAAAAAAGATAAAGCATTCGAATGGTTGAAAAATTAATTTACATGTATAGGAAATTACGTCGGGATTCAACTTGCAGAGGTTTGTGAAGAAATTGATCTCGTCTCTCCGTAGCTTAGTGGGTAAGAGAATCAGACCGGGAATCTGAGCGACCTGGGTTCGGATCCCAGCGGAGATTGAAGGCAATTTTTCACAAATTGAACATAAAGATCAATATAAAAAATATTAATTTTGGAGTCGTAGACAAAAAAGAATTAACATCAAATTATTTAAGAAATTTTATCTAGTCAAAGCCACAAAATACAAAAATAATAAATAATAAGAATGAGTTAAATCCATTTAAAATGGGTTTGAGAACTAAATAAGAAAATCCAAAAATCAAAAATGAAGATCTTTTTTAGTTAAAAAGTTCACCATTATATTATTAATTCTGAATTCAACTTGTTTGTTTAAGAATTCTACTATTTGGTTGAAGATTGATTTATTTTGTTTAAAACGTAACTATTTTGGTAAAAATTCAACTTTTTTATAAAAAAAATTCAACATATTAGTTAAAACTAGAAATACTTTGTTCAAAATTATTTTTTTTTGGTTGAAGGTACATCCGTTTAGTTAAAAAATCTTCTATTTTATTAAAAATTTGTTTAATTTTTAAGTTGAAAAATAAATTTTGCCACTGAAAAATTAAACTATTACATTCTTAATTCAAAATTTATCTTTTTCAGTTGTAGTTTTAAATATGTGGTTGAAAATTCAAATACTCGTTTCAAAATTTTTGTATTTTATTGATAATCCATTTTTTTTGTATCGAATTAATCTTCGGTGTTCAAAAATCAACTTTTTAGTTAAAAATTCATCGATTTTATTTAAAAATTCAAGTAATTGGTTAAAAATTCATGTATTTTTTTAATAATTATTTTATTTTTGAAAATTAAACTGTTTTGGTAAAAATTTGCATTTTTTAATTTTTTGTTGAGAATTAATGATTTTCACTGAAAAAGAAATATTCCATATTTGGTTAAAAATTCAGAATTAAAATTATAAGTTGACCTTTCCTGGTTAGAAATTAATATATTTCGTTGAGAATTCGTCTTTTTTGTACACAATTTATCAACTATTTTGTTGAATATTCGTTTTTTTGTGGGAAAATTTAACTGTTTCTATTTAAAATTAAAATCTTATTTTGTTGAAATATTAACCATGACATATTTCGTTAAAAATTAATGTTTTCAACTTGAAAAATAAACTAGTTAGTTTAAGATGGAAATACTATAAAAAAATTATTTTGTTTCGTTGGAATTCGTCGTTTTCGTAGAAAATTCGAGAAAAAATTAGACTATTTGATCATAAATGAATTTTTTTGTTTTGTTTTTTAGTTTCTTTAGAATACAACAATTTGGCAGAAAATTAAACTATTTGGTTATAAATTAGTTTTCGAAATCGAAAATGTAATTTTTCCATTTTTGGGTTAAAAACACTTTTTTGTGTCAATTAAATCTTTCTTGATTGAAAATTAACTTAATCGTTTAAAATTTAAATATTTAGTAAAATGTTCATTATTTGGGTTAAGGATTCAACTATTTTATTTAAAATTCGTCCTTTTGAGTTCAATTTAACTGCATAAAAATTTTTTAATTGGTTTTTCAAAATAAAAAATTAACTAATTAATTTTTGGTTAAAAATTTATTTTTTATTTGAAAATTTATCTTTTTTTATTAAAAATTAATCTTTTCTGGTTTCAGAGTTAAAGTTTTTTTTCATTTGACTTTTTAACATGAAAACATAGCTACTTTTTTTAAAATTTGTCTATTTGGGCGGAAAATAATTCTCGTTTGTTAGAAATTTATCATTTGTATTTTTTGGTTGAATTCAATTCCCTGAAATTTTTTCCGGTTGAAAATTAGTTTTTTTTTTTTTACTGAAAATTGAACAATTACATTTTTTGTTATTTTTATTGTTATTATAAAATATTTGACTTTATACCTAGAACACTTAACTATTTTGTTTTAAATTCGTTTTTTTTTTTCGTTAAATTCAACTGATTGATATTTCTTTTTTAATTTTTTTAAAACTAAATATTTAACTATTCCATTTTTGGTGAACTTTTTCTTTTGAAATTTCTTTTTTGGTATACAATTAATCTTTTTAGTTAAAAATGCAACTATTTTGCAAAAAATTTGACTATTTTTTTTTAATTTCGTCTATTTGGTTGCGGATTTAACTATTTTGTTAAAAATTCATCTTTTTTTATTGATTTCGATGGGTTCATAATTCGTTGCTTCTTTTTAATTAAAATGTAACTGTAAGAATCTTTCTACGTCGGAACTCTTTCTAAAAGTTATCCGGAATTCTAAAATTATCCAAAAAGACTTCAGAACTCTCAAAAATGGAAATTGTGAGACTGAGACCGAATTTCTAAAACTATTTAAAATCATACGACAATTGCTTTCCATGACGGAAATCATAACAGGAAAAATAATATTAGGACTGGTAAGAATTTATATATTCTTAGCTGATTGGTGACTCTTCTTTAACCGAGTTCAACCGCAAGATTTTTCCTCCCCTTAATGCTCGCGAAACTATATAGAATTTAGTTCCGAGAAAAGTAATAATAATAATGATGAGTCACTCTTACACAAAATGTAGCAAATCTTCTTCTTCCTAGTCATTATGAATAATTGAATGTTGTAAACAATTTTAAAAGTCCCAAGCTAAACGGGAACACAAAACATTAAACTGATGAAAAACAATGTCAACTGTTGGACATTTATGCAAAAAGTAACAATTTTAGGAATTCCGTATGGTATTATTACTGAATACGAGGCGATTTTAATTTTTTCCTATTCAGTATAAACATCATTTTACCTAAAAATTTTATAAACGAAATTAAAATATTTAATCAATTATTCTAACGAAAGCAAAAATTGCATAAATTTAGTGGGCAATTCCTATTTTTAATCTGAACATGTGAAAGGAGATGAAATCAAAAACCAAACCCAACTATAATCAACTATGATTAAAAAGTAGTTTTCCAGCAGCTTCCGTCCTCAACGAAAGTGAATGTATCCAGGTAGACTTTTATAATTGGCATGAGAGAATCGACATTTGATCCTATGCAAACACCTTATTACTTAATACTCTTGTCACCTACTTAGGAATAATATTGAAATTTTAATATTTTTATAGCTTAGCGGAAAAAATTATGTTTTTTATATTTATTTGGCATTATTAGTAAAAATTCATTTTTTGGTTCTTCAAACTAAAAAAAAGTACTTTCCTAACTATAAAAAATGAATTATTTCCATAAAAGGATGAATTTTTAATGCAACAGTTGAATTTTCGACCAAAAAATGTGACTTTAACAAAATAGGGGATTTTTCAACAAAATAACTGACTTTACAAGAAAATAGCTAAATCTTTCACATTCCTAGAAAGAGTTCTATACAACCCTCTTAGAGAAACTTTTGGATAAACCCAAAATCCAAAAATTACACCACTTTGAAAATACTACAACATTTTGAATATTGAAATTTTTAGAATTCCAAGAGTTCTGATTAGAGTTCTGGTCTCTTTGAAGACATCCCGATGTTTTCAAATTTAAAGAGTCCCAAAAGATCTGATCAGAGTTCTTTTCTCTTTGGCGATACCCAGAAATTTGCAAATTTTCAGAGGTCTAGCAGTTCTGATCCTTCTAGGAAGAGTTCTTCACAAAACTCTTGTAACC
This sequence comes from Belonocnema kinseyi, assembly GCF_010883055.1. Lineage (NCBI taxonomy): Eukaryota > Metazoa > Arthropoda > Insecta > Hymenoptera > Cynipidae > Belonocnema > Belonocnema kinseyi. The sequence goes on along the minus strand of NC_046664.1, from coordinate 5,142,544 downwards.
CCTTTCGAAAAAATCCTGAATCCAAAGACCTACACCACTTTGAATATACTACAACATTTTGAATATTGACATTTTTAGAATTCCATGAGTTCTCATAAGAGCCATGGTCTCTTTGAACGTACCCCGAAATTTGCAAATTTTAAGAGTCCCAGGAGTTCTGAATCTTCTAGGAAAAATTCTCGACAGAACTCCTGTAACCCTTGTAGATCAATCCAAAATTTCAAAATCTACATCACTTTGAATATACCACAACATTTTTAACATTGGGATTTTTAGACTTCCAAGAGTTCTGATTAGAGTTCTGATCACTTTGAAGACACACCAATGTTTTCAAATTTAAAGAATTCCAAGAGTTGTGATCAGAGTTCTTTTCTCTTTGACGATACCCAGGAATTTGCAAATTTTAAAAGTCCCAGGTGTTATGATATAGGTAGACTTCTCGAGAAACCTCTTATAACCCCTTTCAATTAACCCTGAAACAAAAAACCCACAGCACTTTGAAAATACCACAACATTTTGAATACTGATATTTTTAGAATTCCCAGAGTTC
>NC_046664.1:5138765-5141894 GCF_010883055.1 Belonocnema kinseyi | reverse complement strand
AGTTCCAGGAGTTCTGATTCTTCTACAAAGAGTTCTTAACAAAACTCTCATAACCCTTGTAGATCAATCCAAAATTTCAAAAGCTACATCACTTTGAATATATCACAACATTTTTAATATTAGCATTTTTAGACTTGCAAGAGTTCTGATTAGAGTTCTGATCACTTTGAAGACACACCAATGTTTTCAAATTTAAAGAATTCCAAGAGTTGTGATCAGAGTTCTTGTCACTTTGAAGAAACAAAAATCTACAGCCCTTTGAAACAACCTCATTTTAAATATTGACCTTTTTAGAATTCTAAGAGTTCTGATTAGAGTTCTGTTCTCTTTGAAGATACTCCGAAATTTTCGAATTTTAGAACTTCCAGAAGTCCCGATCCTTCTAGGAAGAGTTCTTGGCAAAACTCTTATAACCCCATTCAATCAATCCAAAATTCAAAAAGCTACAGTTCTTTAAAAATACCACAATATTTTGAATATTAACATTTTATAATTGCAATAGTTCTGATTAAAGTTCTGGTCTCTTTGAAGACATCCCGATGTTTTCAAATTAAAAGAGTCCCAAGAGTTCTGATTAGAGTTCTTACCTTTTTGAAGATTTCCAGAAATTTGCAAATTTTAAGCGTAATTAATTATTCAATTAAAATCATTTGTTGCTATGTAGGTACAAATCCACTTCCTTCCAACTATTTTTTCTGATAATTTATGTACATTCCCATTAATGTATATTACGCATTATTTATATGGTAAAATAGTCAAAAAAATTACCGAGACTCTAAAAAAATATAAAAAAGTCGATTTTTTCCATTTTTTGAAACTTCAATGTCAATTAGGGAGGTTAAAAATATTTTAACGAAATTATCGCTATATAGGTTTAAGTCAGATTGCTTGAAACTATTATTATTGTTAATTTAAATCTCAAAACAAAAATTTTTGCTGTTTAAATTTGAAGTGCTTCGTTTTTTGAGATTTCTGGCTTATATCTACGATGCGGAGACAGAAGGATTTTTTTATGAAACTTTAGGGTAGTGTTTTTGACTCCGAAAAGAAAGTTTTCATTAATATTAGAACTTCGTGTAAAAAACTTTTTTTTCGATACGCTTTATTGTACATAAATGTAAAAGTACATATTTTAGTAGTTAGGTGGTCTCTTATGGTTAAATTTTTAGACCAAATAAATTGTGAATAAAATTTTTTGAATCTGATCAATTATCATTATGATTTCTAATCTATTTTTTTTATTTTTTCCAGGTAAGTGTCTATACTATGTTTGTGGTCTCGGCTTCTAACAATTTCTTCATCATTGCGGTAAGAAAAAAGTAAATGAATTTGAAACTACAATCTGTAAAGAGTGGAAACCTTATACAAAAAAAAAAAAAAAAGAAATCCAATGTACCGTCAAATGGGAAAACATCGGACAGTAGAATAACTTCAGAAATTCCTAAATTGATATAGTTTAAAATACTTAAGGTGGATGATTTTAACCAGAATCTAGAACCAGTTAAGGCTTGAAATGATTCCAGATTCTTAGAACCGTAATATTTTTTTTTAAATTAATTAATTAATTTATTCATTTATTCTTCGACGAAGTAGTTGTGAATCACCAAACAGTAAAGGACCGTAATTAAATTACGTTTTTGTTTAAAATTCCTGTTTTTAAGTAGAAAAGTCAATTGAAATCTTTTTGGATAAAAATTCAACTCTTTTTTGGAAAGTTTGTCTTTTTGATTTAAAAAATAATCTGTTTTAATAGAATTTTTATTTTTCTTGTACAAATATGTAACTATTTAGTTGGTAATTTAACAATCTTGCTAATTATAAATTCATACTTCCTGTTTAAAAATTCGATTAGTTAGCAGAAAATTAACTTATTGTTTAAAATTCTAATTTTGGTGTTGGAAAGTAACCTGGAATCTTCTTTGGATAAAAATTTAACGATTGTTTTTAAGGTTTTTTAAATTTATCAGCTTTATAAAAAACTTCATATTTATTGAATAAAAATACAACTTTTCGATTGAAAAGTCAAACTCTTTTTGAAAGTTTGCCTTCTTGATTTTAAAATTCACCTGCTTTAGCAGAAATTGCATCTTTTTTGGATAAAAATGCAACTATTTTGTTGAAAATTCAAAAATTTTGTGTAAAAGTCATACTTTTTAAATGAAAATTTTTCTGTTTTTCATTGTTGTTGAAAATTTAACTATTTCGTAGAAAATTTACTTTTTGTTGAAATTTTATATTTTAGTGTTGAAACGAGAAATAAAATCTTTTCTGGATGAAAATTCAACTTTTTTTATTAAATTTTATTTTTAAATTAAAAATTGATCTCTTTTAGTAAAAATTTCACCCTTCCTGAATAGAAATGCGACTACTTGGTAGAAAATTCAACAATTTTGTTACAAGTTCATTCTTTTTGGTTATAAATTCTTCTCTTTGGTATGAAAGTTTAATTTTTTTTCGTAGAAACTGATTTCTTGTTTAACAATTCATGTTTTGATCATGAAAAGTCATTTTTTCTAATTAAAATTCTAATTTATGGTTAAAAATGTTTTGTCTTTACTTGAGTAATCAACTATTTTGTTTGAAAGATATTATTAAATCACTTTGTTAAAAAATTATCTTTTTTAATTGATAATTCAACTACTTGGGTAAAAGTTAAACTACATTGTTAAAGTTTTTTTTTATTGAAGGCTTGTCTTTAGTTGAAAAAAAGGTTTATACGAATTTTTGAACTGCATATGTAACTTTCCAATTTTTTAAGATTGAGCCTTTTTAGTTAAAAATTCATCTTTTTTGGTAAAAAAAAAAATCATTTTCTAGGTTTGAATTTTCATGGGTGTTGGGTAAAACCGCATTTTGTTCAAATTTTAATTATTTTGTTCAAACTTCAAGTATTTTGTTAAAAAGTCATCTTTTATAGTAGAAAAGATTTTTTTTGAAAATAAATTAATAAATTTTTAATTTCTATCTGCAATACTGTTTTAAACTGTTTAATAAAGATTGGATGATAAAAATACAAAATTAAAATGATTCTATTTGAGTATTAACGATCAAGGAAAATGAAAAATGAGTCAAGGAAAAATCAGGGAATAACTAACAAAAAATTTCTAGAAACTAAAAATTACGTACGGG
>NC_046664.1:5127948-5138755 GCF_010883055.1 Belonocnema kinseyi | reverse complement strand
GATTTGTTACAGGTGAGAGGGAGGGTCTTAGAGAGTGCCTGTAATCCGTTACGTAATTTAAGTACAACCCCTAAAGGTACGTGGGTTAGCGTTTCGATGATAAGTTTGTTATGGCAGTCAATCGAAGAGTTGCCAAGAATGTTGATCAAACTGAATACACCCATGAAGAACATGGACCTCAAAATAAACGAAAAAACCAAAATTACGGTGTTTTAATTAAAGCGGGGAAAAAATGTGCAACATTTTCCTTAATGATGATAAAACAGAACAAGTTGATAAGTACGTACATCTTGGTAGCCCAGTCACTAATGACGGAAAGATACCTTAAAAGATACTTTTAAAAAAGAGCAAACATCTTCCAATTATTATTATGAAGAAAAGTATCGTAAGCACATTATTAAAATTATCACAACAAGTGATCTAAAACAAGGAAGTGGAATAAACCATAGCTCGCGAGAGCGAAAGTTGCTTAAAATTAAGCGAAAGAACACAACTTCTAGAATCTTAGAATCTTGAGCGAGGATGATGGAAGGCAAAGGTCATCCGCATCTTCAAATGAAAAGGAAGAATATTACGTGACTTCCTAGATTCAGTCTGACTCATAAACTAAAACCAATCTGAATAGTGACATCTGTCGTGCAGACTTTTCATGTGGGGCTGTCCATAAACTACCTTACCAGTTGGGGGCGTTCCATAAACCAGGTGGTTTATTGGGGGGGGGGGGGGGGGGTACCTAGTGCCACACAATGGACTTTGTGGTTTATGGAAGCCCCCTTTTATGGTATGCGTGCCAACCTATCCTTTTCGGGGTAAAATCTCGCCACCAGCACAATGGGTGCAAGTACCAAAATATAGAATTGCAACTTTCTCTGATCAAACCTTGGAAGCTTTAAAAAAAAAATTCAAATTTTAATTTTTTTTACTATATTCAGATGTATAATTTTATTGCGCATCTTTTTTGCCCCAGGTAAAAAGTTGTAGCTTTTTTATTTTTCTAATTAAAGCCAAAAAACTGGCTTTTTGAAAAAATCATTTTTAATTGGGTTTTCACTTCAACTCGTGCTCAGTCAGTGAGTTTTTCAGATTTTTCAATTAAATTTTCAAAGAATGTATTTCTAAATGTCCGTCGCCTGATAGAACAAAAAGAATTCAAAAATTTATTTAACAAACATTTTTGTTAATTTATTTCTTATGCGTGGCGTTTATCGGACTTCTCTAACTTTCAGCGTTTCGTTTATCGAGCGAATTTTGTGCAACAAAAAACTTCCAGCGAAAAAATTGTTAGCAACAGTACGAAGAAGTTTTCTGGAGAATTTTAGCCGAATCGAATTGATATTCAAGAAATTATTAACGTCTCAAGTCGATAGTGTCTAGGCGACTCACGCGCGGGCTGTAGCGATTTAAGGAAAAATTAAACCAAAAACAGAATAGCTACATTTTCAGATAAATTAATTTGTAACCAAAAAAATGAACTTCAAACAGAATAGTTAAATTTTGAAAAAATAAATTTAATTTTTAAGCAAATACTTTAATTTTCGGCCAAAAATATGAATTTTGAACAAAAAAGTTAATTTTCAAGATTTGGATTTTAAACTAAAAACGACCAATTTCAAAACAAGTTTTTAAGTTGTATTTTTAACTAAAAAAAGGATTAATCTTCTCTACAGAAGACGAATTTTTTTAACAAAATATATCTATTTTGAAACAAACAGTACAATTTTCAGCTAGAAAAGTTCAAATTTCAGTGTAAAATATCAATTTTCAAACAAAATGAAATAGTTACATTTTCAGTTCCATTTAACCAAATAATTAAATTTTCAAATAAAAAAGATGAACTTTCAACCAAAAGAAGGAATAATTAAATTTTTAGTTAAAAAAATCTAAATTTTAACTAAAAATGAAAGGAATTTTCAAAAAAAACAGTTAGATTTTCGACTAAAGAGATTTTGATTGTAGTTCAACTTTCAAACAAGTAGTTACATTTTTTACCAAAAAAATGACTTTTTAACAAAATAGTTGTATTTTCAACAACGTAATTTTATTTTCGAACAAATAAAATACAAAATGAATTCCAAGCATAAAATATAATAAAATTTGCAACCAAAAAATGAACTTTTAAACAAAAATAGTTGGAATAATTCTTTAAAAAAGTGGTAAAGAGGGAAAAGGGGGAAGTTTCTTGATAATATACGATAAATAAAAATTCTCTAAAGATGGGATAAAGAGGGGAAAGTTTCTTGAAAGTATGGGAAAAATAAGAATTATTTTAAAAAGGGGTAAAGACAGAAAAGAGGGAAGTTTCTTGAAAATAGGGGAAAAATAAGAATTCTTTTTAAAAAAACGGTAAAGAGCGAAAAGGGGTAAGTGGCTTAAAAATATTTGGAAAATAAGAATTCTTTAAAAAAAAGAGTAAAGAGGGTAAAGGGTCAAGTTTCTTGATGGAAAAGGGGTAAGTTTTTTGGACATAGGCACAAAATAATCATTATTTTAAAAAAGCGGTAAAGATGAAAAAGAAGGAAGTTTTTTGAAAATAGGAAAAAATCAAAATTATTAGGAGAAAGAGTGTGAAGTTTGCAATTGAGCTGCCGGATCGAATAAGGGCACCCTAAACTTATTTATTTTTAAAGACTATTTCTAGATGTAGAATTGCATTGTGCCTCTTTTTGCCCCAAGCAAAAACTTGTAGCTTTTTTATTTTTCTAATTAAAGCCAAAAAACTGGCTTTTTTGAAAAAATCCATTTTAATTGGGTTTTCACTTCAACTCGTGCTCAGTGAGTTAGTTTTTCAGATTTTTCAATTAAATTTTCAAAGAATGTATTTCTAAATGTCTGTCGATAGACAGAGCAAAAAAAATTCAAAAATTTATTTATCAATCATTTTTGTTAATTTTTTCTTGGTGCGTGGCGCTTATCGGACTTCTCTAACTTCCAGCGTTTCGTTTATCGAGCTAATTTTGTGCAACAAAAAACTTCCAGCGAGAAAATTGTTACCAACAGTACAAAGAAGCTTTATGAAAAATTTTAGTCCAATCGAATTGATATTCAAGAAATTATTAACGTTTAAAGTCGATGGCGGCTATGACTCGCGCGCGGGCTGTAGCGAGAGTTTCAGACCCGATTTATAATACAATTCAAAGGCGAAAAAAATCAAAAATAACCAAGTAGTTAGGAAGTATCAAAGTATTACGAATAAGTAAATAATATTGCATAATGTAAAGTAATTTATTCATTTAATATTATTTCAAGAAATATTAATATTATGTAAAGAAATACACAGGCTCTATTACAACAGGAATGAAAAAAGTGTACTTTCTCCATCTTTCACTTTTTTCATTTCCACGAATTGAAGCATCGAAAAATTCGCGGAATTCAGAATCCGTTGAATCTCAAATATTACTGTTTATGTTTTGTTTTACTTTGTACAGTTTGTCTCAAAAATAGAACCATTCTATTTTACATAATGTTGGATAGGCGCACGACACGCCTAGCCGCTGTCGAATAGAGACGTTAATAAATTCTTGAATATTAATTTTATTGGGCTAAAATTATCCAGAAAACTTGTTTTTACTATTGTTAACAACTTTCTTGCGGGAAGTTTTTTGTTGCTCAAAATTCGCTCGATAAACGAAACGCTGAAAGTTAGAGAAGTCCGATCTACGCCAGGCATCGGAAAAAATAAACAACCATTTTTTTTTTTTTTAATTATTAAATTAATTTTGCTCTATCAGATGAAGGATATTTCAAATTACATTCCCTGAAGAATGTATTAAAAAATCCTTAAAACTGAGTGATTGAGCACGAGTTGAAGTGAAAAACGGATCAAAATTAATTTTTACAAAAAAACCAGCTTTTTGGCTTTAATTAGAAAACTAAAAAGCTACAACTTTTTGCCTGGGGGAAAAAAGCTGCGCAATTAAATTCTCCATCTAGAAATGGTCTTTAAACATTAAAATTCTTCGATAGGGCAGCTCAATTGCGAACTTCACAATCTTTCTCCCAATAATTTTGATTTTTTCCCTATTTTAAAAAAACTTTACCCTCTTCGCTCTTTACTCCTTTTTTAAAAAATTCTTATTTTCCAACTATTTTGAATACACTTCCCCCCTTTTCCCTCCTTATACCTTCTATAAAGAATATCATTTATCCTATATTTTCAAGAAACTTTCCCCCCTTCCCTCTTTACCACTTTTTTTAAAGAATTATTCCAAGCATTTTTGTGTAAAACTTCATTTTTTGGTTGAAAAGTTTATTATATATTTTATGCTTGGAATTCATTTTATATTTTACTTGTATAAAAATGAAATTACTTTGATGAAAATACAACTGTTTTGTTAAAAAGTAATTTTTTCGGTCAAAACTGTAACTACTTGTTTGAAAGTTAAACTACAATAAAAATTCATTTTTTCAAATGAAGGTTTATCTCTTTAGTCGAAAATCTAACTGCTTTGTTGAAAATTTCTTTCATTTTTAGTTAAAATTTAGTTGTTTTTTAAAACTAAAAATTGAACTATTCCCTGTTTTGGTTGAAAGTTTATCCTTTTTAGATGAGAATTTAATTATTTGGTTAAATGTAACTGAAAATGTAACTATTGCATTATTGCTTAAAAATTGATATTTTAAATTAACTAATTGTTAAATTTATAAAAATTTATTTTTTCTAGTTCAAAATTGTACTGTTTCTTTGAAAATAGATGTATTTTGTTGAAAATTTATTTTCTTTAGAAAAAATTAATCTTCTTGGTTGGAAATTAATCCTTTTTTTTGTTAAAAATAAAACTGTTGGGTTATATTTTTGTTTTGTTTTTTGTTTTTATTTTAAATTAAAACATTTTTTAGTTGATATATCAGCTATAATATTTTTCATTGAGAATTCACCTTTTTGGTAGAAAACTCAACTACCTGTTTAAAATTTAACTACATTGTAAAAAATTCATTTTTTGGTTGAAGGTTAATAATTTTAATAGAAAATTTAATTATTAGGCTGTAAAATAACTTTTTTGTTGAAAGTTCATGTATGCGTGCTTAAAAATCATTTGTTTAAAGAAACTTTTTTTTGCTTGAAAATCAAACAGTTTAGTATATATTTGGTTGAAAATTATATTGTATATTATATTTGAAAATATGTTCCATTTGGTTAATAATTTCTTTTTTCAAGATTCGCCTTTTTCTTTTAAAGTAGAACTATTTTTCTGAGATTGCGCTTTTTTGGTTGAAAAATAATTACTTTCTGAACAATTAACTTGTCTATTTTTTATTTAAAGTCCTTTATAAATTCAAATATTTTCTTAAAAATTCGAATTTTTTGTTGAAAACGGGCTGGTTGAAAATCCATTTTTTTTTGTTAAACATTGATTTTGTTAACCGAAACTATTTCATTTTTGATTAAAAATTGGTCTTTTTTATTTTAAAATTGAAATATTTTCCTGAAACTTAATTTTTTTATTGAAAATTGACTCTTGTGAAAAATCATTTTTTTAGTTTTAAGAATCAATTGTTTTTTTTTAACATGCGACTTTTTAACTTGAAAATTGAACAATTTGTCAACAAATTAAACCGTTTGGTTGAAAATGAATCTTTTTGCTGTTAATACAAATTTTGTTGTTAAAAATTCACCTAATCGATTGATTTGAAAATTGAACAATTTGGTACAAAATTAACTTTTTATTTAAATTAATATGTTTTTATAAAAATTTGAATATTTTGCAAAAGAATCTTTTTTTTTTGGTGGAACATTCATGTATTTAGTTGAAACCTTTAATTTCTTTGTAAAAAATTAATCTTCATTTTTTTAAATTCTTTTTTTGGTTGAAAATTGAACTATTTGTTAAAAAATGAATCTTTTTGTTGCTAATAAAAATTTTTTTAATAAAAATTCACCTATTCGGTTAAAAATTAAATTATTTCTTTAAATATTTAACTGTTTAATAAACAAAGTAACTTTTTTGTTGAAAATTAATATTTTTCGTAAAAAATTTAACTACTTTGCAAAAGAATCTCTTTTTAGGTTTCAAATTCATGTATTTAGTTTAAAATTTTATTTTTTGCGTGAAGAATTAATCCGCTTTGTTTAAAATTAATTTTTTGTTGCAAATTGCATTTATTTTATTTAAAATTCTATTTATTTTTGTTAAATATTAATTTTTTATCTAAAAATGTAGCTATTAATTATAGGTTGAAAATGTTCCTTTATTAGTTTAAAATTCAACTATTTATTAAAAAATTCATGTATTTCATAGAAAATTCATTGTTTAGGTTAAAATAGATCTATTTTTTGTAAATCAAAAATATATATTTTTAAAAATATTTTTTATCTGAAAATTTAACTATTGAACATTAATTCTTATCAAAAATTCATCTTTTAAGTTATCAAAGTCAACAGTCTTCTGACATTCGACTTTTTAGCTCGAAAATTGACCTATTTGGTAGAAAATTAAACTGTTTCGTTGAAAATTAATATTTTTGTTAGAAATTTATATTTTTATTTAAAAGTAAATTATTCGATTAAAAATTAAATTATTCACTTAAAAAATTAACTATTTGGTTAAAAAAAAACTATTTTGTTGAAAATCCGTTTATTTGGTTAAAATTTAATTTTTTAAACTAAAAATTCAATTTTTTGTTGAAAATTTATCTTTTTCATTTGAAAATTCAACTATTTGCCTGAAAATTCCTATCCCTTAATTAAAAATTAACTTTCTTGTTGAAAATTTATCTTTTCTGGTAAAATCTTATTTTTAAGTAAAAAAATAATCTTCTTTGTTGAAAATTTATCTAGTTGATTGAGGATTCAACTATTTTATTAAAAATGGCTATTTTCTCGTAAAACTTAGCTAGCAGTATTCAGCTTTTTAGTTACAAATTCCACTATTTAATCAAAATTTTAACTATTTTGTTGAAAGATTAACTATTTTTCTAGTCATCTTTTTTGCTTGGAAATTAATTTTCTTCACAATGAATTTTGGGTCAGAAACTGATAATTTTAATTTAAAAAATTTTTTGTTCTGTTCCAAATTTGTCTTTTTAGTAGATTATTAATCTAAATCCAACCAAATATTTGAATTCTTAACTGAAAAAAGAATTTTCAACGAAATATTTTAATTTGTCAAATTAAAAAGATAAATTTGTATACAAGAATGAAATAGTTGATATTTTAACTTAAAAAAAATTGAATAAAAAACAATTGGTTTTAACCAAAAAAGATTAGTACAACTTGGTTAAAAATTAATAGGTTTTCATTAAGGACTTAACTGTTTTGTTGAAATTTCGTCGTTTTTGATTCAGTTAAACTGTTTTATGTTTAAAATTAAAAACTTTTTTGTTGAAACATCAAATATGAATTTTCTTAAATATTTAATTTTTTAAAAAGATTTATCATTTTAGTTGAAAATTCACCCCTTTGTTTCATTTTTTGGTCGAAAGTAATTCTTTTTCGTTCAAAATTTATATTTTAGGTTGAAAGTGATACTATTTTTTTGAAAATGTAATTACTCTGTTAGAACTTCTTTTTTTTTTGTTGGAAATTAATTTATTTATCTGAAAATATAACTATTTCGTTTTTGGTTTAAAATTTTCTTTTATAAGTTAAAAATTTAACTAATTGATAGAAAATTAATGTATTTTTCATCATTTAATTAAGGATTCAACTATGTTGTTAAAAAATCGTCTTTTTTATTTAAACGCAACCGGCTAAAAATTAGTTTGATTTTTTTAACCAAAAGCTTAAAGATTATATTTTTGGTTAAATTCTTTTAAAATTGAAAATTCAACTATTTAGGTAAAAAATTAATCTTTGTAGTCAAAAATTCGTCTTTTGGGTAGAAAATTAATCGTCTTGTTGGAAAATGCAACTTTTTGTTGAAAAATCGTCCTTTTGACTTAAAAATTCATTATTTCTGATTGAAAATTCATCTTGTTTTGTTCAAGGAGGACTTTTTTTTATTGAAAATCTAACTTTTCGGGTAGAAAATTATACTGCCTCCTAAAAAATGGTCTTTTTGATTAAAAAATTAAATTCTTTTGTTAAACATAATAATTTTTCGTCTCTAAAAATCCGTCCTTTTGGGAGAAAAATTAATCTCTACAGATAAAAAGTCTTGATCACTTAAGAATTCGACAATTTTCTTGAAAATTAAAATATTTCGAATTGTAATCTATAAATTTGAAGCCTAGGGGGTGAAAAATGGTCCAAAATTAATAAAGTTTAAATTAGTTTATGTACCTCCCCTAAAATAAAACAAATTTGAATTTCAACATCTGTCGTGCAGATTTTCCATATGTATCTATTCAATATTGAAGAATCCAGATTTATTCTACGTGCCATTTTTCAATTCATGATTTTCAGTACCCGTAGTAGTCAATATGGAAAATGGTGAAGTAATGACCAGAACAGGTTTGTTTAGCCACTTTAGCCTACCTAAAACCGAAAATTTGGGGTCTTAGGACCTTTTCTCGCTTCAGGCGAGAGTCTCGCACTATTACCTGCTCAAGTGTACCCCCACCATTGCTACCCCTCACTTGCCTCTACCCAATACATCTCGCGTCGGATTAAAGGCGGGTATACCTGAGATTTTGAAATTAGTATCCATTGTACTTATAATCCCTTTGAATTCGCAATGCTCATTCATAGAATGTTTATATATTACTCTAATTTCGAAAGCTCAGAATTTTAATTTATTATTTTTTGAAGACCTTTAAACTGGAAATTAAAAACTTCGCAAATTTTACCATTTTTAACGTTTTAAAAGTGAGATTTGACTGCAATTTCTTATGTATCAATCTGCAATAATTTTTGTGGAAAAATTTTCTATGAATTTAAATTGATGGAACTATTAATCCTTTTAATTTGAAATTAAATAATTTTACCATTAAAGATTCTAAAGAAATTGAGTTTCACAAACACAGAATTTGAAATTTATAAAATTTACACACTATTAATTGAAAAGTTGGCCAATCTTACTATCTTACATATTATTCAATTTTTTTAACGGTTTCAGTTAAAAAATTTTCAGTTCAAAATTCCTCCTTTTAGGATCCGTGTCATTGCCCCCCCCCCCCCCATGTCATTTAATAATAACGTTAGACGATGAAGTATGGTGAAATCTTACTTAATTTTCAACTGAAAAAGACGAGTTCGCAACGACAAATGTAATAGTTGATATTTTAGGCAAGAAAATATTGTTAATTCAAATCAAAAGCAGCTGGATAGAATCAAAAAAAGCAATTTTTAATAAAAAAAAGTTAAATCCTCCCTCAAAGCAGATGAATCTTCAACCAAAAAGTTATTTGCATTTTCTTCTTTTTCAGCCGTTCAATATGCTTAAATAGTTTCAAAATTTGATTTCAAAATCTTCGAAATCCTAAATTTTGTTGAAAATGTTATGGAATGTTTTTTAATTCGTTATCATTTTTTAAATTCTTTTTAAACTTCTTAACATCTCCTTTTTATATCATTCGAGTTTGCCATAAAATTTTTAATAAATCCTGCAAAATTAAAATAATCTGTTAAAATCTTCCATATTATTTTCGAACAATTTTGGAAATATTTTTAAATCTTACTAAATATATTCTTAAAATTAATTTTTAAAAATAATTATTTTCAACTTTCCAAATTTAAAATAAATATCGGTAAATTGCAAAATAAATAAATTCTAAGTTTTATGAATGACAATTTTTGAAATCTTTTTTAATCTTTTCAAATATGTTCTTAACATTAATTTTAGAAAATAATCATTTTTAATTTTCCAATTTTAAAATAAATATCGGTAAATTGCCAAATAAATAAACTATAAGTTTCATAAATTGTACAGATCGAATGTTAAAAAATAATAATTCACGCTCTACGTTTCAATGCTCTAAATTAAACAATGAAACAACCAATCTGGAATTTTATTAAATTATATCATTTTAAACAATTTTCATTGAAAAACATTAAAACTTAAAAGATTACATTTTTTCATGAACACATTTTAAATTAGATAGAATTTAAATCCTTTTTATTTTGAATTCCCACATATTAATCATTGTACAATACTTATTTATAAATACAAATTGGCTTTGAAATATTATTAAATATTCATTACAAAATTTTTTAAAAAATTAAAAATCATTAAAAAATTGTACAGAATCTTAAGTATATTTTTTTATCTTCTGAAAAGTTTAAAAGTCATTTAAAAACGTCAAAATCTTATTTCAAGATCTTTAAAAATATATATATTGTTAAAATTTTTAAATTAGTTTTGAATCTCTTAAATACTTCTAAATACCTTTTAACCTAATCGATTTTTTTCGAAAGTGATAATTGTTCAAATTTCATTTATTCTTCCAAATTCGTTTTTGGTTTTAAACTCCTTTCAGGAATTCTGAAAAAAATAATTTATAAAAGAAAAAAAATTAAAATTTTTCCATAAATTCTTAATCAATCCTGCAATATAAATATTTTTGAGAAGTTTCCACCAAGAAAAATAGTCTTCTAACAAGAAACAAGACTTTTTAATACACGATTTTGTATCCAAATAATAGAATTTTCAAATTAAAAAAGTGCAAACATTAATAAAATAGTTTAACTATATATTTAAAGATAAATTTTTGAAAAAAACGACCTTTCAAACTGAAAATATTTACATTTGCAATAAAATTAATTTTCAACTAGAAAATTGAATTTTTATCCCAGAAGATTAAGTTTCAACCAAAACACAACCAATTTTCTATAAACTAGTTACGTTTTTTTCGGAAGAAATTAATTTTGAACTAAGTAAATTAGTTTTTAACCAAGAAATATACTAAAATATAGTATATATTTTTTATATAT
>NC_046664.1:5093940-5127848 GCF_010883055.1 Belonocnema kinseyi | reverse complement strand
AGACTAATATTATGCAAATAAAGTTGAAACCTTTTAAATTTTATGAAAGATTTTTAGTAATCTTTGAATTTTAGAGTTATAAACTCCATGGGAAATTTCTGAAATGGAACCAAAAGGGACAACAGCTCAATTTTATTTCGGGGAATCCTTAAATATCTCAGGTAGGCCAGTCTTCGAAGATATAATCCCAGGCGAGAAAAAGCAAGCGAGGGGTAACGCGCGGGATGCAATGGTGGGGGTAACCTTAGCAGGTAATACTGCGAGTCGGGCATTTGCCGAGTCTTCCTGAGTACCATTTAAAATTTTACATATTAGATTAGGCTTACTGCCAGAGCCATAAAATCCCTGAGGCCATTTACAGATTTACACCCTGTCCAGCCTCTTTTCGTTCCTCGAAGATTTTAATAAACCCTCTGTAAATACCGTGAACGCGTGAACAATCCACCCCAGGAGCATGTCCTCACGAAAGAAAAATTATCTTAAGCTTATTATTTCACAATGAAGTGATTAGATCTTTGCAAATTGATGCCTCTGCATTTTTCAGAAAATGCAGCGGATTTTTTGAGTCCAGCCTTGCCACTCATTTGCAGAGAAGTAGGAAAAGACTTAGGATTTGCCGGATTTTAAATTCTTAGTTTAATTCCTAATATAAATAAGAAAATCTTTAGTAATTATAATTCCAGTTCAAAAAAAATTCGTCTCGGGATTTTTTTTATTTATGCAATGAAATAATTAGACTCTAAACAATCTATTTGCATTTTTATTTCAAATAGTGGAACTTTCAAAGAAATATGTAATAATTGATATTTCGACCAAAAAATATTTTTTAATATTCAAGAATGACTCAATTTTTCTCCACAGAAATTAATTTTCAACAAATTTTTTATAAATTTTCAACGAAAAAGGTCAATTTTGCCAACAAAATGGAACAGTTATATTTTACGTTAACAAAATTAATTTTGTAACGAATACAAAATAATTTTTCAACAGAATAGTTCAATTTTTAACAAACAAAAATAATTTTTAGCAAAATACAAGAATTTTCATATAACAAAGATTCAATAAAAAACTGAAACTATATTTTTAGATGAAAAATTGATTTTAACTAATTTTTAACAGTAGTTCCACTTTCCAAAAGTGGAAATTATATTTTCAGTAGAAAAAATGAATTTTTCACGAAAAAAAATGAATTTTCAAGAAAATAGTTGAATTTTTAACAACAAAAATTATATTTTAACAAAATACAAGAATTTTCCGTTAAAAAATATTCGACCAAAAATTAAAGTTACATTTTTATGTGAAAAATGAATCAACAAAAAATTAATTTTTCACCAAGAAGATTAAGATTTTACCCAAAAAATTGAATTTGCAAGAAACTGTTCATACAATTTTAACTAAAGAAATTAATTTTAAACCATGACTAAGTTTCTACCGAAAAGTCGAATTTTCAACAAATTTCATGAATTTTGAGCAAAAGGTCAATTTTAGGATCAAATCGAACAGTTGTATTTTAAGTTGACAAAGTCCATTTTGTAACGAACAAAAAATAAATTTTCAACATAATAGTTCAATTTTTAACAAGAAAAAAGTCATTTTTAACAAAATACGAGAATTTTCATATAAAAAAGATTCAACAAAAAATTTAAGTTATATTTTTAGGTGAAAAATTGATTTTAACTTATTTTTAACAGTAGTTCCACTTTCCAAAAGTGGAAATTATATTTTCAATTGAAAAAATGAATTTTTGACGAACAAAATATTAATTTTCAAGAAAATAGTTAAATTTTTAACAACAACAAAAATTAAATTTTAACAAAATACAAGAATTTTTATCTAAAAAATATTCAAACAAAAAATTAAAGTTACATGTTTAAGTGAAAAATGAATCAACAAAAAATGAATTTTTCACCAAGAAGATTAAGAGTTTACCAAAAAAAAATGAATTTGCAAGAAACTAGTTATACATGTTTAACCAAAAAATTAATTTTAAACCATGACTAATTCTCTACCAAAAAAGTCGAATTTTCAACAAATTTAATGAACTTTAAGAAAAAGGTCAATTTTAGCAACAATTCGAACAGTTGTATTTTAAGTTGACAAAGTCCATTTTGTAACGAACAAAAAATAAATTTTCAACATAATAGTTCAATTTTTAACAAGAAAAAAATCATTTTTTACAAAATACGAGAATTTTCATATAAAAAAGATTTAACCAAAAATTGAAGTAATATTTTTAGGTGAAAAATTAATTTTAAACCTGAAAAAATATTCTTGAATTAGATTTAAAAAATTTAACGAAGTAGTTCCATTTTCAGTTCAGTAGTTGAATTTTCAACGAAATATGTTATAACTGACATTTCGACCAAAAAATATTTTTAAATATTCAAGAATAACTCAATTTTTCTCCAACAAAATGAATTTTTAACTAAAATGAGGAATTTTATAGAAAAAAAAATTGAATTTTCAACCAAACAGCCTAATATTTTACAAAAAAAAAAATAAAATTTGCAACAAAATATTTACATTTTTAACCAAACAAATTAATTTTTAACTATAAAGATAAATTTTCAATAAAAATATGAATTTTAAATCAAGCAGTTGAATGTAAGATAAAAAAAGATAAAATTTAAATCCTTACTAATTTTCTATAAAAAAGTCGAATTTTTAACAAATTTCATGAATTTTTAAGAAAAAATTCAATTTTAGCAACAAATAAAATAGGTATATTTAAAGTTCATAAAGTTAATTTTGTAACGAACAAAAAAACAATTAATTTTAAACCAAAAAAAAGGTTCTTGATTTAGAATAATGAATCATCAACAAAAAGAATGAATTTTTAAAAAAGTAGTTCCACTTTCAGTTAAGTAGTTGAACTTTCAACGAAATATGTAATAATTGATATCTCGACCAAAAAAATTTTTTAAATATTCAAGAATAACTCAACTTTTCGCCAAAGAAATGAATTTTTAACTAAAATGAGGAATTTTTATACCAAAAAGATTAATATTTTACCAAAAATTTGAATTTGCAACAAAATAGTTACATTTTTACACCAAGAAAATAATTTTTAACTATAAAGATTACTTTTTTTTTTAATTTTAACCAACCAGTTGAATTTAAGATCAAAAACAGACCAATTTAAAATCATTATTAATTTTCTACCAAAAAAGTCGAATTTTCCAAAAATTTCATGAATTTTCCACAAAAAAGGTCGATTTTAGCAACAAATGGAACAGGTAGATTTAAAGTTGACAAAATAAATTTTGAAACGACCAAAAATTAAGTTTTTAACAGAATAGTTCAATTTTTAACAAACAAAAAAAAACTAATTTTGAACAAAATACAAGAATTTACAAATAGAAGGGATACAACCAAAAAATTAAGTTATATTTTTAGGTGAAAAATTAATTTTAAACCACAAAAAAAGGTTCTTGAATTAGAATAATGAATCATCAACAAAAAGAATAAATTAAAAAAGTAGGTCCACTTTCAGTCAAGTAGTTGAATTTTCAACGAAAAATGTAATAATTGATATTTTGACCAAATAAGGATTTAAAAATAATTAAGAATATCTCCATTTTTATCCAAACAAATGAATTTTTATCCATAAAGATGCATTTTTCAACAAGAAGATTAATATTTTACCAAAAAATTGCATTTGCAACAACATATTTATACATTTTGAACGAGAGAAATTGATTTTTAACAATAAAGATAAATTTCTAATAAACCAAAAAATAAAATTACAATAGAATAGTTCAATTTTTACCAAAATTTTTTTACAACAAAATACAAAAATTATTATATAAAAGACATTCAACCAAAAATTAAAGTCATATTTCTAGGTGAAAAATTAATTTTATACCAAAAAAAAAGGTTATTGAATTAGAATAATAAATCATCAAAAGAAAGATTTCATTGAGGATAATCAAAACAGATGAATTTGCAACTATGCGTTTTTATGAACAAAAAATAAGTTTTCAACGAAGGTGAATTTTCTAAAAAAAAATGCAACAAAATACACAAATTCCTGGCCTGAAAATATCACTTTTAAATTAAACATATCAATTTTTATCAAAAAAGGAATACTTACCAGTAATACTAGTAATATTTCACGAATAGTTCAATTTTCAACTAAAATTATAAATCTTCAGCAAAAAAAAAAGATTTAAAGAAAAAGCAGTTCAACTTTAAAAGAAATGGTTGATTTTTCAAGTAACATTTTTTTTAAACTAAGAAGAATAATTGTTAACAAAGGCAGATGAATTTTTAATAAAATACATAAATTTTTAACCAAAAATAATGAATTTTCATAGAAAAGTAATTTTTAACAAATGGTTTAATTTTTAACTAAAATCATGAATCTTCAAAAAAAAAAAAAAAAATTTTAATGTAGTTCTACTTTAAATCAAGTACTTTATTTTCAACCAAAAATAGATTAATTAAAAAAAAAAAGTTGATGTTTCAACGAAACAAATATTTTAATTTTAAATCAAAAACAGTTGAATTTAATCAAAAATTAAATTTTCAGCACTATCGTTGAATTTTTAATCACGTAGCTGAATTTTTAACCTGCTAAGATGAATGTTACACAAAAAATGTTAATTTTCTACGGAAGGATGATTTTTTCAACAAAATACATCAATTTTCTACGTGAAAATTTTCAGTAAAAAAAATAATTCTTAACGAAAAAGAATGAATTCTTACCAAACAAAAGAAGTTTGAGCAAAGCAGTTTAAAATTCAATCAAAACTTTAATTTTGGAATTAAGAAAAGTATTTTTCAGCAAAGAAAGACGAATTTTGTTCAAAATAATAACATTTATAATTGGAATAAGATATAGAATTTTTAATAAATTGGGAATGTTTTAGTGTTTTTTTTCTCGAAAAATTGTATTCGAAATCTTATTAAATTCCTTTAATATTTTAATAAGCTTTTGGAAATTCCTTTTAATCTTCAAATATACCGTAAAATTGTCTAAATCCTTTAAATTTCCTTCAAATTATGGAAATTTATTCCAATTTTCTTGCAACATTTTTAAGTGCCCTAAATTTTTTTAATACTTTGAAATCTTTTGATATAAGATTCACAATTTTTTAACAATTTTAGGTTATGGTTTTTACAGAAAATCAGTTATATGAAAGAAAAATAATTTAAATTTTAAAAAAGATTTACAATTTCAACTAATTTTCTTTATGCCTTGCGGGTTTTTTTCATAGAATATTAGTATTTTTTATTTAAATACTGATTAGATTTCACAGAAGATAAAAAATGGATAAACAATTATAGGTTATGTCTGCGTATTTCACAAAAAAATAGTATAAATTTCAATGGATATTTATAATTTTTAAACAATTTTAGGTGAAATTAAAATTTTTCAGAGAAAATCGGTAATTTTAAACAAATAAACATTAGGTTTTAACGAAGATTGGCTGTTTTTAGTAAATATAATGTTAGTATTTTTCATCTAAAATGGGTACTTTTATTTATTTTTTTAATAATTAGAATTCGAAAATAAAATGTACAATTTCTATTTGAAGTTAAGATATTAATTTCCATACATCATAGAAAATATTGTTCTTGTTTTTCTTTTATTTAAAATGATAATTACTATAAAATTCAATTACATATTTTTATTTAAAAATAGCATGAGACTAAAAAAATAATAATTTCGCGCCTCCTATAGATTTTATTTTTACCCAAAAAAAATGTTATTACAAAAGGAATTGAATTTTATTTGCGAGGTAAGTCTGTAAAATATAAAAATAAAGTAGCATTAAAAATCCAAAGATTTACTTGAGAATTTTGAAATGTACACTTTTCTAAAAGAAAATTTTCTTAGATATTTTCTATTATCTGAAATAAAGACGACCCTGAACCTGTCTGATTTTCTATTATAAAATTTTTGTAAGAGTGCCCTCTCTAAAATCTGACCTAACGGTCTGAAAGGTATTTCACGGTTTGACATTGACAACCGTAAAAGTGCCACTTGAATTTTGCATCCGAAGAAGAAAGTTTTCGTTAAATCTTAAATTATATATTACACGACTTTCAACCCTTCTCATCCAAATTGAAAAGAGACGCGATCATCTGATTTGATAAATTTAATAAATTTCGTACTATCATTGAGAATCACTTAAAAATTTAAAACACAAAATTTCGTTATTTTTTCTTTATTTAATTTGGACCAAACTATGAAATATTCTTCTTTATTGAATTTAAATTTTATCTTTAATTTAATTCTAATTTTTAAATTATAAATTAATTAAATTAATTAAATTTATTAAATTTTAAATTATAATTTAAACTAATTATTGTTAATTCACTACCTTTTTAATAATAAATTAATTTTTCGGTTGAAAATTTAACAATTTTCTTAAAAAACAATCTTTTTTGTTTGTAAATTCAACAGTTTTGTTAAAAATATGTCTTTTTGAGTTAAAATATATTGCAAAACGGAATCTTCTTTGGATACAAATTTAACTTTTGGTTTTAAGTTTTTTTTTTAAATTTATCAGTTTTAGAAATAAACTGATCTTTATTGAATAAAAATGCAACTTTTCGAATAAAAAGTCAATCTCTTTTTCAAAGTTTGACTTTTTGATTTTAAAATTCACCTGCTTTAGCAGAAATTGCATCTTTCTTGGATAAAAATCCAACTTTTTGGTTAAAAATTCAAAAATTTTGTTTAAACGTTATACCTTATGGTTGAAAATTCTTTCTGGGATAGAAATGCTACTGTTGGTTGAAAATTCAAAATTTGTTTGAAAGGCATACTTTTTGGTTGAAAATTATTCCGTTTTTTTTTTAAATTTAACTATTTCTCACAAGTTTTCCTGTTTCTTTCAATGAAATATTTTGTTGTTGAAAAAAGAAATTAAATTTATTCTGAATGAAAATTGAAGTTTGTTTTATGAAATTTTATTTTTAAAATAAAAATTCATCTGTTTTAGTACAAATTGCATCCTTTTTGGATAAAAATGTAACTATTTGGTTGAAAATTCAGAAATTTTGTTTAAAAGTAGTATTTTTTGGTTTAAAATTCGTCTATTTTTTTGTTGTTGTTCAAAGTTCAACTATCTCGGGAAAAAATTCACTTTTTGTTTAAATTTAATATTTTGGTGTCGAAAAGACAAATAAAATCTTTTCTGGTTGATAATTTAACTTTATTGTAAATTTTATTTTTAAATCAAAAATTCTCCAGCTTTAGCAGAAATTAAATCTTTTCCGGATAAAAATGCAACTATTTGGTTGAAAATTCAAATATTTTTTTGAAAAGTCATACTTTTTGTTGAAAATTCTTCAGTTTTTTTTTTAAATTTAACTATTTCTTAGAAAGTGTATTTTTTCTTTGAATGAAGTATTTTGGCGTTTAAAAAAAGAACTGAAGCTTTTTCTGAATGAAAATTCAAGTTTATTTTTTGAAATTTTATTTTTGAAGAAAAAAATTTATCTGTTTTAGTACAAATTGCATCTTTCTTGGATAAAAATGTAACTATTTGGTTGAAAATTCAGAAATTTTGTTTAAAAGTAGTATTTTTTTTGTTTAAAATTCGTCTGTTTTTTTGTTGCTGTTAAAAGTTTAACAATATTGGAAAAATTTCACTTTTTGTTTAAATTTAATATTTTGCTGTAGAAAAGAGAAATAAGATTTTTTCTAGATGAAAATTTAACTTTTTGTTTTTAATTTTATTTTTCATTAGAATTTAACCGGCTTTAGCAGAAATTAAATCTTTTTCGGATAAGAATGCAACTATTTGGTTGAAAATTCAAATATTTTTTTGAAAAGTCATACTTTTTGATAGAAAATTCTTCTGTTTTTTTTTAAAGTTTCTAAGAAAATTTCACTTTTCTTAAAATGTAATATTTTAGCGTTGAAAAAAGAACTCAAGTTTTTTTTCTGAATGAAAATTCAACTTTGTTTTTTGAAATTTTCTTTTTAAACTAAAAATTCATCTGTTTCAGTACAAATTCCATCTTTTTTGTATAAAAATGCAAGTATTAGGTAGAAAATTCAAAAATTTGGTTGAAAAGTCATACTTTTTGGTTAAAAATTATTCTATTTTTTTTTTAATTTTACTATTTTTTTAGAAAATTTACTTATTTTTGAAATCAAATATTTTGGCGTTGAAAAAAGAACTGAAGTTTTTTTGAATGAAAATTGAACTTTTTTTAAAATCTTTTTTTGAAATAAAAAAGTTTATCTGTTTTAGTACAATTTGCATCTTTCTTGGATAAAAATGTAACTATTTTGTTGGAAAATTCAAAAATTTTGTTTAAAAGTCGTATTTTTTTGTTTAAAATTATTCTGTGTTTTTTTGGTTTTTAAAAATTTAAGGTAGTTTGTCGTGCCAAACGTCGGATATCTGAAAAAAATAGTTTTTCTATGAGTGTAAGAATCAGAATATTATAACTGATATCATTTATAATGAAAAGCTTTATTTTTTTTAAATATTAAAATTCACAAAAAAAACTGTATTTTAACAATGTTTTTTGCAATTGAGTTAAAAAAAAATACAATTGCAAAAACATAGTTGAAATGAATGTTTTTTTTTTAATTTTAACATTTTCAAATAAAAAATTCTGTTTTTTATTTGGAATGACATCAGTTATAATATATGGATTCTTAAAATCTTAACTATTTCGTAGAAAATTTATTATACTATTTTTTTAAATTTATTATTTTGGTGTTCAAACGAGAACTGAAGTCTTTTCTGGATGAAAATTCAACTTTTTTTTGACATTTTATTTTTAAATTAAAAATCCATCTGTTTTAATACAAATTTCATTTTTCTTGGATAAAAATGCAAGTATTTGGTATAGAATTAAATTAATTTGTTGAAAATATATTCTTTTCGGTTAAGAAAATTCTTCATTTTTGTATTGAGCATTCCATTTTTTCCGTAAAAACTTTTTTTTTTTTTTAAATTCCTATTTTGATCTTGAAAAGTCAACTGAAATCTGTCTCAAAAGGAAATTCAACTATTTTTATGAAAATTGATCTTTTTAATTAAAAAATTCATCTGTTTCAGTACAAACATAATTTTTTCGAATGAAAATTCAACTTTATGGTTAAAAAATATTCGATTTTGTCAGATTACTTGTTAAGACATCATTTTTTTAAGATATATTATTTTAGTTAAAAAATTCACCTCTTGGGTTGAAATTTGACTGTTTTGTTAAGAAATTATCTTTTTTTAATTTATAATTCAACTAGTTGGGTAAAAGTTAAGCTACATTGTTAAAAATTTATTTTTTTGAATGAAGGCTTATTTCTTTGGCTGAGAAAACTGTTTAGTCAAAAAGCCTTTTTTTGTTTAAAATAATTTTTTAACTGTAAATGTAACTTTGCCACTTTTCTAAGATTGATCCCTTTTAGTAAAGAATTCTCCTTTTTTAGTGAAAAAATAATGTTCTTGGCTTGAATTTTCATGTTTGTTGCGTAAAACTGCTTAATAGTTTCGTCGAAAATGATTTTTTTGGTGAAATTCATATTTTGGTTTGAAAATTCGATTTTTGTAAAGAAAATTCGTCTTTTGGCTTGCCGGTTCAACAATTTAGAAAAACTTTTATTTCTTCCTTGAGTGAAAAATCTTTATTTCTGAGAATTCGTCTTTTTGGTTTTAAAATTCAACTATCATGATCAAAATTTAATAATTTTATTAATAATTCAAGTGCTATTCTGTTAAAAAGTTATTTTCGTTATAGAAAAAAACATTTTTTTGTTTAAAATAAATTAATAAATTTTAACATTTTAAATTTCTATCTGTAATATTGTTTTATTCAGTCGTAA
Organism: Belonocnema kinseyi; assembly: GCF_010883055.1. Lineage (NCBI taxonomy): Eukaryota > Metazoa > Arthropoda > Insecta > Hymenoptera > Cynipidae > Belonocnema > Belonocnema kinseyi. Next base: position 5,118,055 of record NC_046664.1, on the reverse strand, counting down.
TTTAAGTACGGCAACTAACCTTGCTCGATTTAGCCTACTTTATTTTTGTTTTCCAAAAATAAAATTTACCGAAACACGGAATTTTATGTTTAAAATTTATTATGTCAGAATTTACAATTTAATTTAGGACTAGAGAATGTTAGAAATTGACCGGAATTTTGGTTTCTTAATATTATATTATATGGTATAGGGGAATTTCACTTTTTATAGCTTTTTCTATATTAACAATCATAATTTGTTATAAAAATCTTTATTTTTAGTTCACTAGTAACAATAAGGGTCAATAAATATGTCCATGGTATTGAATTATGGTTATTCCGTTAGGAAAGCATTACCTCATAAATTTTGCTCTATGGTATAGTTTAATGAGATCACAAATCTTTAGAGTCATCAAGGAAGCTCAGTTTCAAAATCAATGGGGTATCATTAGGTTGAATTATAAGATTAGATCGATTCCCATTATAGAAAATTTGACTTCTATTATGGCAATACGAAATATTTGCCATTTTAGATCTTATCTCCATTTTCTACTAAACCCAAGGGAGGCTACAGCCCAAATTTCAGATTTTCTTCAATTTGTTTTTTCTGTCTAGTCAAGTCTCTTATACTTCGTTAAAAATACATCAAGTTACTAATAATGCCATTTTTTAAATAATTCTCTTATCATTTGCACATCTTCTCAATAATGCCGCTCTCAATAGTGCCGTTATTCCTAATTCGAGCTCGGACTCTACCCCCACTCCTGTGATTTCCCCTACTCGCGCAACGTTCGAATGCGATTAATTTTTGAAATGTGCCTAATTCAAGAATTATCAACTAAACATTCAACAAAAAAGATGTATTTTCATACCAAAAGATTAATTTACTACGAAAAAAGACGAATTTTCAATTAAATTGTAGAATTCTCAACCAAAAAGTTTAAATTTTAAATTAAGAAAAATTACTTTTTAAACAAAAAGTTTAAACAAAATTCAACAATTCTGTGGCAAAAAGTTGAAATTTCAACTAAAAAAGATGCATTTTTAAACCAAAAGATTAATTTGTTATCAAAAAAAAAAAAAAAATTGTTGACAAAATTCAAGAATCTTGAAACGAAAATTTGAAGTTTCTACTAAAAAAGCTGAATTTCTAAACCAAAAGATTAATTTTCAATCCAATTAAATTTTTAATAAAATTCAAGAATTTTCAATCAAAAAGTTTCATTTTTAAACAAAACGATTCATTTTCTACCGAAAAAGGAGAATTGTTAACAACATTCAAGTATATTCAACCAAAAAGAAGAATTTTAAAATAAAAAAATAAATTTTTTCTACCAAAAAGACGAATTTTCAATAAAATTAAAAAATTGTCAACGAAAAATTTAAATTTTCAAGAAAGAAAGAAATTTTTTAGTTTTTATGAAAGTAGGTCAAATTTGAAACCAAGATGTTTAATTTTTAACAGAAAGAAAACGAGTTTTTAACCAAATTCAAGAATTCTCAATCAAAAAGTTGAATTTTTAACTAAAATAGTTTCAGTTTTAAACAAAATTCCAAAATTCTGTAACGAAAGGTGAAGTTTTAACTAAAAAAAAAAATGTATTTTTATGCCAAAAGATTAATTTGCTATATAACAAAATTTGTTAATAAAATCCAAGAATTCTGAACAAAAAAGTTTAAGTTTCAACTAAAAAAGATGAATTTTTTAACCAAAAGGTTAATTTGATACGAAAAAAGACGAATTTTTAATCAAATTAAAGAATTCTCAAACAAAAAGTTGAATTCTCAACCAAAAAACGTGAATTTTTGAACAAAAAGTTGAATTTTTTACCGAAAAAAAAACAATTTGTTAACAAATACAAGAACGCTGAACCAAAAATTCAAGTTTGAACTAAAAAAGATTAACTTTTAAACCAAAAAATTAATTAACTACGAAAAAGACGAATTTTAAATAAAATTTAAGAATTCTCAACCAAAAAATTTAATTTTTGAGCAAAAAGATTAATTTTCTATATCAAAGAAGGAGAATTTTTAACAGCATTCAAGTATTTTCAACCAAAAAGTTGAAGTTTCGATTTCAAAAAATGAATTTTCAAACAAAAAAATTAATTTACGACGATAAAAGACGAATTTTTAATGAAATTCAAGAATTGTCGACTGAAAATTTGAATTTTCAAGTAAAAAACACGAATTTTTAAACAAAAAGATTAAGTTTTTACAAAAAAAAAAAAAATCAACAAAAATTTGTTAACAAAATTCAAGAATTCTGAACCAAAAAGTTTAAGTTTCAACTAAAAAAGATGAATTTTTAAACCAAAAGGTTAATTTGCTACGATAAAAGACGAATTTTTGAATCAAATTAAAGAATTCTCAAACAAAAAATTGAAACAAAATTCAAGAGAGATTCTCAACCAAAAAGTTGAATTTTTAAACAAAATATTTAGTTCTCTACCGAAAAAAACAATTTAACAAAATTCAACAATTCTGTACCAATAAGTTGAAAGTTTAACTAAAAAAGATGTATTTTTATACCAAAAGATTAATTTGCTACGAAAAAAACAAACAAATTTGTTAACAAGTCCCAAGAATTCTGAACCGAAAAGTTGAAGTTTCTACTAAAAGAAAAGAAATTTCAAAACCAAAAGATTAATTTGATACGAAAAAACACGAATTTTCAATCGAATTCAAGAATTCTCAATCAAAAAGTTGAATTTTTCAACTAAGGAATAATTTTCTACCGAAGAAGGAGACTTTTTAACAACATTCAAGTATTTTCAACAAAAAAGTTGAACTTTCGACTTAAAAGAATGAATGTTTAAACATAAAAATAAATATTTTCTACCAAAAGGACGAATTTTCAATAAAATTCAAGAATTGTCAATCAAAAAATTGAATTTTCAAACAAATGATTAATTCTCTTCCGAAAAAAGAGAATTTTTAACAACATTCAAGTATTTTCAAACAAAGGGTTGAAATTTCGACTAAACAAGATGAATTTTTAAACAAAAAAGTTAATTTACTACAAGAAAAAAAGAATTTGTTAACAAAATTTAAGAATCCTGAACCGAAAAGTTGAAGTTTCTACTAAAAAAGATGAATTTCTAAACTAAAAAATTAATTTTCTACGAAAAAAGACGAATTTGTAAGAAAATCCAAAAATTCTTAATGAAAAAGTTGAATTTTTAAACAAAATATTAATTCTCTACCGAAAAAAGAGAATTTTTAACAACATTCAAGTATTTTCAACCAAAAAGTTTAAGTTTCAACTAAAAAAGATGAATTTTTAAATGAAAAGCTTAATTTGTTCAAAAAAAAAAATCTGTTAACAAAATTCAAGTATCCTGAACTGAAAAGTTGAAGTTTCTACTAAAAAAGCAGAATTTCTAAACCAAAAGACTAATTTGCTACGAAAAAAGACGAATTTTTAAGAAAATTCAAGAATTCTCAATGAAAAAGTTGCATTTTTAAACAAAAGGATTAATTTTCTACCGAAAAAGGAGGATTTTTAACAACATTTAAGTATTTTCAACCAAAAAGATCAATTTTCGAGTTCAAAAATGAATTTTCAAACAAAAATATTAATTTACTACGAAAAAAGACAAATTTTCAATCCAATTCAATTTTTAATAAAATTCAAGAATTATCAATCAAAAAGTTGAATAATTGAGCAAAAAGATTAATTTTCTACCGAAAAAAGAGAATTTTTAACAAAAAATTAATATTTTCTACTGAAAAGACGAATTTTTAATAAAATTAAAAAATTCTCAATAAAAAAATAGAGAAATAAATTTTTTTAGTTTTTATGAAAGTAGGTCAAATTTGAAACCAAGATGTGTAATTTTTAACAGAAGGAAAACGAGTTTTTAACCAAATTCAAGAATTCTCAACCAAAAAGTTGAATTTTCAACTAAAAAAGTTGCATTTTTAAACAAAACATATTCAGGTCTCTACCGAAAAATGAATTTCTTAACAAAATTCAACAATTCCGTACCAATAAGTTGAAGTTTTAACTTAAAAAAATGTATTTTATACCAAAAGATTAATTTTCTATGAAAACTAAAATTTTTAAACAAAATCCAAGAATGCTGAACCAAAAAGTTTAAGTTTTAACTAAAAAAGATGAATTTTTAAACCAAAGGGTTAATTTGTTACGAAAAAAAGGCGAATTTTTAATCAAATTAAAGAATTCTCAAATAAAAAGTTCAATTTTCAAATAAAAAACGTGAATTTTTTTTTAAAAAAGTTTAATTTTTTACGGAAAAAAACAATTTGTTAACAAATCCAAGAATTCTGAACCAAAAATTTAAGTTTCAACTAAAAAAGATGAGTTTTTAAACCAAAAAATTAATTAACTACGAAAAAGACGAATTTTTAATAAAATTCAAGAATTCTCTACCAAAAAGTTGAATGTTTAAACAAAAAGATTAATTTTCTACCGAAAAAGGAGAATTTTGAAACAAAAAATACATATTTTCTACCAGGAAGACGAATTTTTAATCAAATGCAAGAATTCTATATCAAAAAATAACATTTTTATGAAAGAAATAATTAATTTGTCTAGTTTTTGAGAAAGTAGATCAACTTTAAAACCTAGTTATTTTATTTTTCACTAAATTGAGAAAGGGTTCCGAAAAGTTATTCCCCTGCAAGTCCGATCGCGGCACTATTGAGAAGGTGAACTTTATTATATAATAGGGTAACGGGGAAATTCACTTTTTATGGCTTTTTCCACATTATTAATCATAATTTGTTATAAAAATCTTTATTTTTAGTTCACTAGTAAGAATAAAAGTCAATAAATATGTCCATGATATTGAATTATGGTTATTTCATTAAGAAAGCATTGCCTCATAAATTTTGTTCAATGGTATAGTTGAATGAGATCACAAATCTTATAGAGTCATCAAGGCAGCTCAGTTTCAAAATCAATGGGGTATCATTAGGTTGAATTACAAGATTAGATCGATTCCCATTATAGGAAATTTGACTTCTATTATGGCAATACGAAATATTTGCCATTTTAGATCTTATCTCCATTTTCTACTAAACCCAAGGGAGGCTACAGCCCAAATTTCAGATTTTCTTCAATTTGTTTTTTCTGTCTAGTCAAGTCTCTTAGACTTCGTTAAAAATACATCAAGTTATTAATAATGCCATTTTTAAAATAATTCTCTTATCATTTGCACATCTTCTCAAGAATGCCGCTCTCAAGAGTGCCGTTATTCCTAATTCGAGCTCGGACTCTACCCCCACTCCTGAACCAAAAAGTTGAAGTTTCTACTTAAAAAAAAATAAATTTCTAAACCAAAAGATTAATTTGCGACGAAAAAAGACGAATTTTTAACAACATTCAAGTATTTTCAACCAAAAAGTTGAATTTTCGTCTTAAAAAAATGAATCTTTAAACATAAAAATAAATATTTTCTACCAAAAGGACGAATTTTCATAAAAATTCAAGAATTCTCAACCAAGCAGTTGAATTTTCAACTAAAAAACAAGAATTTTTAAACAAAAAGTTAAATTTTTTTACCAAAAAAAAAACAACAAATATTTGTTTAAAAAATCTAAGAATTCTGAACCATAAAGTTGAAGTTTCAACTAAAAAAGATAAATTTTTAAACCAAAAGAATAATTTAGTACGAAAAAAGACAAATTTTAAATAAAATTCAAGAATTATCAAGCAAAAAATTTAATTTTTAAGAAAGTATTTCAATTTTAAAACCTAGTGGTTTAACTTTTAACAAAAATTTTCAAACAAAAAAATTAATTTCCTACCGAAAAAAATGAATTTTTAACAAAATTCAAGAACTCTCAAACCAAAAAGTTGAATTTTATACTAGAAAATATGACCGTTCAAACAAAAAGATTAATTTCTTACCAAAAAAGAGGCATTTTCAATCAAATTCAAGAACTCTCAATCAAAAAGTTGAATTTTAAAGAAGGAATTGATTTTATAATTTTTAAGAATGTACTTCAATTTTAAAACCCAGTTGTTAAATTTTTAACAAAAAAATTAATTTTGTACCGAAAAAAATGAGTTCTTAACCAAATTTAAGAACTCTCAAGCAAAAACTTTAATTTTAAACTAAAAAAAAATTAAACAAAAAGATTAATTTATTACCACAAAAGAATTTGAAATAAAATTCAAGAAGTCTCAACCACACAGTGAAATTTTGAATAAATACATTTTTTAGTTTTAAGAAAATATTTCTACTTTAAAACCTAGTAGTTTAATTTTGAACCAAAAGAAAACGAGTTTTTATGAAAATTGATTCTCAACCAAACAGTTGATTTTTTAACTTAAAAGGACGAATTTTTAATATAATTCAAGAATTATCAACCAAACAGTTGAATTTTCAACTAAAAAAGGTTAATTTCTGGAACAAAAAGTTTAATTTTCTGCCGAGAAGAAACGAATTTTTTAACAAAATTCAAGGAGTCTGTACCAAAATTTAAAGTTTTAATTAAAAAAGATGTATTTTCATACCAAACAATTTAATTTTTAAGAAGAAAATTTTTTTAATTTTAAGAAAATAGTTCAATTTTAAAACCTAGTTGCTATATTTGGAACAAAAAAGATAAATTTTCAAGCAAAAAATTGAAGTTTCAACCGAGAAAAAAATTAATTTTTAACAAAATTCAAGAATTCTGTACAAAAAGTTGAAGTTTCAAATAAAAAAGATGAATTTTTAAATCAAAGATTAATTTGCTATAAAAAAAGATTAATTTTCAATTAAATTCTAGAATTATCAACTAAAATTATATTTTTTGAGAAAGAAAAAAAAGAAAAAAGTGTTTTAATTTATAAGAAATAATAATTTCAACTTTAAAACATGGTTGTTAAATTTTTAACGAAAAAAACGATTTTTTAACAAAATTCAAAAATTCTCAACAAAATGTTGAATTTATAAACCAAAAAAATAATTTATTGCGAAAAAAGACCAATTTTTAATAAAATTCAAAAATTCTCAACCAAAAATTTGAATTTTTAAGAAGGAATTTTGTTTTAATTTTTATGGAAGTATTTCTATTGTACCATTATAGAAAATTTGACTTCTATTATGACAATACGAAATATTTGACATTTTAGATCTTATCCTGATTTCTACTAAACCCAAGGGAGGCCATAGCCCTCATTTCAGATTTTCTTCAATTTGTTTTTTCTGTCTAGTCAAGTCTCTTAGACTTTATTAAAAATACATCAAGTTACTAATAATGCCATTTTTTAAATGATTTCCTAATCGTTTATAGATATTACTTTTAAAATTTTTATTTTTTATTAATTTATTTTTTTTGTGTAATTAATCAGATAAATAACGTAGACTTTCTACGCTATTTATATATTTTATTGTAGCAAGAATATGTTTTATATTGGAATAATTTGAATACAACTGTTTTTTTTATTGTAAGAGAATTTTTTTTCTAAAAGTGAATTTGGTAACGTTTTAATAGTATTTCCAGATGATAAATGATTTTGGTAGAAAATGAATCTTGTTCAAATTAACTTTTTGATTGAGAATTCTTGCATTTTGATAAAAATTTATTTTGTTGGTAAAAAATTATAATTTATATTTAAAAATTATTAATCTTTTTCGATAAAAAGTTAGAAACTGGTTTTTAAAGTTGAACTACTTTCCTAAAAATTAAAAAAAAAAATTTCTTTCTTTCCTAAAAATTCAAATTTTGGTTGATAATTCTTGGATTTAGTTAAAAATTCGTTGTTTCGGTAAAAAAATTAATCCTTATTATTTAAAAATTAAACTTTTTAGTTAAAAATTTAGCAGCTAGGTTTTAATTTTAGAAATTTTCTTAAAAATTAGAAAATTTGTTTTTTCTTTCTTTCTTGAAAATTCAACCTTTTAGTTGAAAACTCTTGAATGTTGTCAAAAATTCAGTTTTTTGTTGTTGAAAAATATATATAATATATATAATATATATAATAATGTTTTTGTTAAAAAACATTAATTAATTTAGTAAATAAAACTTTTTTAATAAGAATAATTAAATGTTGTTAGAAATTCGTGCGTTCGATTAAATATTAATCTTTTTGTTCTTCTTTTTTAATTGAAAATTCAACTGCTTATTTGACAATTCTTCAACTTTATTGAAAATTCGTCTTTTCTGTTAGTAAATTAATCTTTTTGTTTAAGAATTCCACTTTTAGATTGACAATTCTTGCATTTTTATAAAAATTTGTTTTTTGGTAAAAAATTAATCTTTATATTTAAAAATGATTGATCTTTTTCGTTAAAAACTTAACAACTTGTTTATAAAGTTGATTTACTTTCCTGAAAGTTAGGACATTTTTTTTCTTTCTTTCCTAATAATTCAAATGTTGTTTGAGAATTCTTGAATTTATTTTAAAATTCATCTTTTAGGTTACAAATTTAACAGCTAGGTTTTCATTAAAAAAATTTTCTTAAAAATTCATTTTTTCGGTGGAAAATAATTGTTTTTGTCACAAAAATTAATTAATTCAGTAAAAAAAACTTTTTTAATAAGAATAATTAAATGTTGCTAAAAATTCGTGCTTTCGATTAAAAATTATTCTTTTCGTTCTTCTTTTTTAATTGAAAATTCAACTTCTTGTTTGAAAATTCTTCAACTTTATTAAAAATTCGTATTTTCTGTTAGTAAATTAATCTTTTTGTTTAAAAATTCAACTTTTAGATTGACAATTCTTGCATTTTGATAAAAATTTGTTTTTTGGTAAAAAATTAATCTTTATATTTAAAAATGATTTATCTTTTTCGTTAAAAACTTAACAACTTGTTTATAAAGTTGATTTACTTTCCTGAAAGTTAGGACATTTTTTTTCTTTCTTTCCTAATAATTCAAATTTTGTTTGAGAATTCTTGAATTTATTTTAAATTCATCTTTTAGGTTACAAATTTAACAGCTAGGTTTTAATTTAAAAAATTTTCTTAAAAATTAGAAAGTTTTTTCTCCTTCTTTCTTAAAAATTCAACCTTTTGGTTGAAAACTCTTAAATGTTGTTAAAAATTCTTTTTCTTCGGTAGAAAATTAATCTTTTTTTTATCTTTTTTTTGTGTCAATTAATATTTTTGTTGAAAAATTCATCTTTTTTGCTTGAACATTAAACTTTGTAGTTGAGAATTATTGAATTTTGTTAAAAAGTATGTTTTTTCGGTGAAAAATAAATGTTTATGATGAAAAAAAATTAATTAATTCAGTAAAAAAAAACTTGTTAAGGAGAATAATTGAATGTTGTTAAACATTCGTGTGTTTTTTTGAAAAATTAATCCTTGTGTTTAAAAAGTCTTCTCTTTTAACTGAAAATTCAACTTTTAGATGGAGAATTTTTGCATTTTGATTAAAATTCATTTTTTAAAGTTTTTAAAGTTGAAGTACTTTCCTAAAAATTATGGAATTTTTTTTCTTTATTTCCTAAAAATTTAAATTTTGGTCGAGAATTATTGAATTTTATTGAAAATTAGTCTTTTTTGGTAGTAAATTAACTTTTTTGTTTAAAAATTCATCTTGTTTAGTCGAAAATTCAACCTTTTGGTTGGAAACTCTTGAATGTTGTTAAAAATTCTTTTTTTCGGTAGAAAATTAATCTGTTTCTTTAAAAATTCTACTTTTCGGTTGAGAATTCTTGAATTTCGTTAAACATTCATTTTTTCGGTAGAAGATTAATCCTTTTATTTAGAAATTCATATTTTTTATTCTATAATTAAACATCTTCGTTGAGAATTCTTGAATTTTTTTAAAAATTCTTTTTTTCGGTAGAAAATTAACTTTTTATTTAAAAATTCAACTTTTTGGTTGAATATTCTTAAATTTTATTGAAAATTGGTTGTTCGTTTTTTGGTAGTAAATTAATAATTTTGTATAAAAAATCATCTTTTTTGGTTGTCAATTGAACTTTTTGGTTAAGGATTCTTCTCGAGTTTTATTAAAGATTCGTTTTTGTCGGTAGAAAATTAATCTTCCTGTTTAAAAAATCATCTTTTAAAAAAAATTATCATTTGAAGGTTAAACTGCTTTCTTATAAATGCACTTTTGCGATTAACAATTCTAAATTTTATTTAAAAATTAATCTCTTTGGTTGGAAATTAAACTGTATTTGTTGAAAATTACTTTTTTTGCAGAAAAATTAATTTAGTAATTGAAAAATCACCTATTCCATTTTTGATCGAAAATGGTTCTTTTTAGTTAAAAATCCAACTGTTTGTTAAAATTCAACAATTTTGTCAACATTTTTTCTTCTCGTTGAAAATAATAACTTTTGAGTTGAGAGTTGTACTTTTTTATCAAAATTTTACATTTTTGAATTGATAATTCAATTGTTTTGTTTAGAAAACTCGCCATTTTGCCTTGAAAGCTCAATAATTTAGTAAAAAAAAAAAGAAATATGTATTATAAAATTCTTTTTTTTTTATAATTATTTTTTCGATCAAACTTTGAATTTTTAAATTTTCGATCAAATTAAAAAAGTTGTTATGATAATCTTGTAGGGCTTTCAAAAATCAACGTTTTTTTTTTTTTAGAATTGGAGATTATTTTTTTTTTTTAATAAACGTTTAACTATTCCATTTTTCTTTAAAAATTTACCTTTCTTTGTTTAAAAATTCAATAATACTCGGATTAACAGTCACATAAAATTCAATTAGGCACATTTCAAAAATTAATCTGAAAATAATTTTTTCATTTCAATTGTTGACTTATTATTGATTTGATTTATTATCCTAAATTGGATTATGGCTATTCTATTAGAAAAGCATCAACTCGTAAATTTTGGTCTATACTCTCTGCCCAGGAATCTTATCGAATCATCAAGGTAGCTCGGTGTCAAAATGTTTTGAGTGGTTCAGCAACATCAATGGGATATCATTAGGTTGAGTTACAAGATGAGATCGATTCCCATTATAGAAAATTTGACTTCTATTATGACAATACGAAATATTTCAAATTTTAGATCCTATCTCTGCTTTCTAGTAAGACCAAGGAAGTCTAGGCCGTCATTTCCGGTTTCTTCAATTTTATTTTTGTGTCTAGTCAAGTCACTTAGACTTCGTTAAAAATACATCAAGTTGCTAATATTTTTTTTTAACGAGTACTTTATCGTTTATTTTTGGAAAAAAATTTAGCTCACATTTTTAAAATGAGTACTTTAAGAAAATATTCCCCCCCCCCCCTCCCTCTTACTATAGGTAATTTTTAGTTTGCTTGATCATTGATATTCAAATACCAGCATTTTAATCTTATATTTTTAACATCGAATCTTTTATAAACAGAATAAAACAGTATTTCAGATACAAACTTAAAAAAATTTTAATTTATTAATTTATTTTTAAAAATGTCTTTTCTACTATAAAAAATGACTTTTTCACAAAATATTGAAAAAATTGAAACTTCATAGTTGAATTTTCAATATGAAAAAATAAATCATAACAAAAAAAGTGTCATAGTTTATATTTTAATGAAAAAGATGAAATTTATTTTTAAAAAATGTTTAAACCAGAAAGACTTTTCAAGATTTTTTACTCAAGGAAGAAATAAAAGTTTATCGAATTTGTTGAACCTGTAAGCCAAAAGACGAATTTTCTTTTCAAACATCGAATTTTCATTCAAAATATGAATCTTCATAAAAAAAAAGCATTTTCCGTGCAATTAAAGCAGTTTTACCCGACAAACATGAAAATTCAAACGACGAAAATTGGTTTTCACTAAAAAAGGAGAATTTTTAACTAAAAAGAATCAATCTTTAAAAAATGGCAAAGTTAGATTTACAGTTAAAAAATTATTTTAAATAAAAGAAAGGCTTTTCGACTAAACAGTTTTTTCACCAACAAAAAAACCAATAAACAAGATAAATTTTTAAGAATATAATTTAACTTTTACTCGAGTAATTGAATTTTAAATGAAAAAAGATAATTTTTTAGCAAAATAGTTGAACTTTCAACCCAAATAGTTGCATTTTCGTAAAAAAAAAATTCTTAAAACAGTTGAATTTTTCCTAAAATTTTTTTTAAATAGTTGAATTTTCATCCAAAAAAGACTGCACTTGACTTATCAAGATCAAAATAGGAATTTCTGAAACAAAAATAAGTTTCTACGAAAAAAATTGAATGCTGAATATAAAGAGACGATTTTTTTAAAACCAAAAACGATGAATTTTTAACAAGATATTTTTATTTTATTATAAATAGTCGAATTTTTTTTCAAGAAAGACGAAATTTGCACTAAAACAGATGAATTTTTAAAAAAGTTGAGATTTCACCCAGAGAAGATTTCCGTTCTCTTTTCAACACCAAAATAATAAATTTAAACAAAAAGTACATTTCAAAATTTCAAAACAAATATTGGCTTTTCAATCGAAAATTTGAATTTGTATTCAATGAAGATGAAATATTTTTTAAAAATAATTAATTTAAAAAAAAAAATAGTTAAATTTGTATCCAAAAGAGTTTCCAGATCACTTTCCATCACAAAAATAAGAATGTTTAACAATCTGTTAATTTTCTGCTGCATAGTAGAATTTTCAACCAAACAGTTGCATTTTTGTCCAAGAAACATGAAAATTTCACTAAAACAGATGAGTTCTTAAATCAAAAAGACGAATTTAAAAAAAAAAGTTTAATTTTCTGTTTAAAATAATTTCAGTTGACTTTTCAAGATCAAAAATTAAATTTTTTAACAAGAAATAAATTTCGAAGAAAAAAATGAATTTTTAATTCAAAAAGGCGAATTTTTTAAACCAAAAAGAATGAATTTTTAACAAAATAGTTGAATTCTCCACCAAATAGTTGCACTTTTATCCAAAAAAGATCAAATATCTCTTAAAAAAGGAATTTTTATTTAAATCTTATTTTTAATATTTGAATTTTCATCCAAAAAAGATTCCGGTTGTCTTTTCAAAATCAAAATAGGCGTTTTTCAACTAAAATTAATTTTCTAAAAAAAAATTGAATTCTCAATACAAAAATACGAGTTTTTAAACCAAAAAGTATGAATTTTTAACACAATCATTTAATTCTATACCAAATAGTTGCACTTTTATCCAAAAAAGATTAAATTTTTACTAAAACGGAAGAATTTTTAATTTAAAAATAAAATTGCAAAATAAAGTTTAGCTTTTACCCTGAAAAGATTTTCCTTCTCTTTTCAACACTTAAATATTAAATTTAAAGAAAAAGTAAATTTTCTAAGAAGCAGTTAAATTTTCAAAAAAAAAAAAAACAATAAAAAACAGAAGAATTTTCAAACAAAAGTATGACTTAAAAAAAATTTGATTTTCAACTAAATGGTTGGATTTTTATCCATGAAAAAAGTAATTTCTGCTAAAGCAGGTGAATGTTAAAATCAAAAAGACAAACTTTCAAAAAAGTGTTAGATATTTATTCAAAAAGGATTAAATTCCTATTAAATTTTTTTTTAACAGTTGAATTTTCACCCAAAAAAGATTCCGGTTTACTTTTCAAGATCAAAATATGAATTCCTTAACAAAAAATAAGTTTCTTTGGAAAAAATTGAATGTTCAATACAAAAAGACGAATTTTTTTAACCAAAAAGGAAGAATTTTTAATCAAATAATTTAATACTATACCGAATAGATGTATTTTTATTTAAAAGATTCCGATTGGCTTTTCAAGATAAAAATTTGAATTTATGAACTAAAAATAAGTTTTTAAGAAAAAAATTAAACGCTTAATACAAAAAAAAAAATTTCTAACCGAATGATTTAATTCTATACCAAATAGTTTTACATTTTTATCCAAAAATGATGGAATTTATACTAAAGCAGATGAATTTTTAATTCAAAAACTTTTATTTTTAAAGTTAAATTTTCATCTAGAAAAGATTTCCTTTCTCTTTTCTACTGCAACAATTTTTAAAAAATTAAGTTTTCCACGAAATAGATTAATTTCCAATAACAAAAAAATGGACGATTTCGAACCAAAAAGTATGACTTTTCAACAAATTTTTAAAATTTCTAACCGATTAGTTGCATTTTTCTTCAAGAAAGATTTCATTAAAGCTAAAGCAGGTGAGTTTTAAAATAAAAAATCCAAAGTATCCAAAAAAGGTTGACTTTTCAAATCGAAAAATTGCATTTTCTTTCAATAAAGATGAAATTTTGTCTAAAACTGTTGAATTAAAAAAAAGTAATGAAATTTGTATCCAAATAAGATTGGAATTCACTACCCAGTACAAAATAAGAATTGTAAACAAGAAGTTAATTTTTTGCTAAATATTCAAATTTTTAACGAAAAATGATCACTTTCTAATTAACGATATTGTTCAATTTTCAACCAAAAAGTTGAATTTTTGCCTAAGAAAAATAAAAATTATAACAAAACAGGTGAATTTTCAAATTAAAAGGACAGTTTTTCAAAAAAATAGTTGAAGTTTTATCCATAAAAGATTACTTTGTAACAAAATTGTTGAAGCCTCTACCAAATAGTTGCATTATTATAAAAAAATTCTGTTGAAACAGATGAATTTTTATTAAAAAATAAAATGTTAAACCGTCAAATTTTCATCTAAAAAAAATTTGGATTGATTTTCAATATCAAAATATGCATCTTTTAACAAAAAATAAGTTTCTACGAAAAGAATTGGATTACATTTTTCTTAACCGAAAAGGATATATTTTTAACAAAATAATTTAATTCTATAAAGAATAGTTGCATTTTTGTCCAAGATAGATAACATTTATACTAAAACAGATGAATTTTTTATTTTTAAAAAAAAGTTGAATTTTCATCCAGAAAAGATTTCAGTTCTATTTTCCACACCAAAATAATAAATTTAAACAAAAAGTAAATTTTCTACGAAATAGTTAAATTAAAAAAAAAAGACAGAAGAATTTTTAACTAAAAAAGATGAATTTTCAACAAAATGTTTGAATTTTCAACTAAATAGTTGAATTTTTATTCTGGAAAAATGAAAATTCTACTAAAACAGGTGAATTTTTAAATCAAAAAGACAAATTTTCCAAACAAAGAGTTGAATCTTTATCCAAAAAGATTTTAATTGACTTTTCAACACAAAAACATAAATTTTAAACAAAAATTCAATTTTCTAGGAAATAGTTTAATTTTCAAGAAAACAGTTGTATTTTCCTAAAATACGCAATATTTATTTATAAAGGTTGAATTTGTAACCAAAAAGGATGTATTTTTTTTTTAATTTTTGAATTTTCAACCAAATAATAAAATTTATAACTAAAAAGATAATCTTCAGGAGAAAGTTTTGTGCACAAAAAAAATAAATTGTGACTGTCGTACAGGATTATTTTGTTTCAATTTTGAAAACCGATTCGAAGCAAAGGCATCGGGAACAAAAAATCTCCTTGACAACAAATTTGGAAAATTTACATTCTAAAAATTTTATAAATCGATGTTTTATAAAAACTTGCTTTTTTGAGCAATCTGAATTACTGCACTATACTAAGTCAACTTTGAAAATTAATGGAATGCGATTGTTTTTTTCAGACTCCAACGGTTTCTCAATTGATAAAAAAACAAAAATGTTATAAATTTAAGAAAACGGAATATTTATTTAATATTATTATTATTTTTAGCATATTTTTTTACTTTCTGCAAATAATTAAAAAAAAATATTAAACTTTAGATTTTAATCTGGACTACCTTGATATGCATTATGAAATATACAATATCTTGAGAAAACGAGATTATGATTGTGCAATATATTAAAGTATGAATATGACATTAAATCAGTCAATGAAAGATTCGAGGACGCGAGTCATATACAATTAACCTATTTCAATCTCGCTTTTTCATTATTTTATGTATACTATTAGTTTCACGAACAATATTTTTCAAATCACTCTTCATTATGTTAACTTGCCATTAAATAAAATTATAACCAACAATAGTGCACTATCACTGTCACTATCGTAAAATATTTCACATTATTAGCATCATGCGAGGTAATTATTAACAACAATTAAGTACATAATATTCTATCCCAAGAACTCGAAATTAAATTAAAAATCGAAATTAAAGAGATAAAATTAAATTTTTATCAAAAATAATAAAGTATCAACTATAATGATGAATCTTCACAAAAAAATAGTTTTGTACCGAATAGATGATTTTTTGATTGAAAAAATTAATTTTCAATAAAATTCATGAATTTTGAAACAAATGGTTCAATGAATTTTCAATAAAAAAGAAAAACTTGTTGACCCAAAATCGAATAGTTATATTTACAGTTAAAGAAAAATGTAACCATACAAAACGAATTTTCAAAAAAATAATTAAATTTTCAACCGAAAAAATAAATTAACAGACAAAAAAATTAATTTTTACCAAGAAAGTTAATATTCTACCACAAAAGATAAATTTTAAACAAAATAGTTCAATTTTAAACCGAAGAACTAAATTTTTAACTATAATGATGAACCTTCAATGCAAAGATTGGTTTTGAACAAAACAGAATTTTCGATCCAAAAAATAAATTTTCAATTATCCAAATTAATTTTTTTACCAAAAAACGAATTTTTAACAGAATGCTAGAAATTTCAAGTAAAAAGAATAATTTGCTACAAAAAATTTAAATTCTGAACAACAAAGTTCAATTTTTAACCAAAGAAATGAATTTTCAACTAAAATTAGGAATCTTTAACCAAATAAATGAATTTTTTAACAAGATCAACTTTTTACCAGAGAATACAAATTTTCAACAAAATACATCAATTCTCAATCAAATAGTTGAATTTTCAACTAGAAATGATCAATTTTTAATCAAACATGGAGTAAATAAAATTTTAAGAACAATAAAATAACTTTCAACCAAATAGTTAAATTTTTAACTAAGTAAATAAATTTAAGGCTATAATGATAAATCTTCAATTTAAAAAATGAGTTTTAAACCAAATAGTGGAATTTTTTCCAAAGAAATTAATTTTTAATCCAAAAGATTAATTTTCTACCAAAATAATAATTTTTAACAAAATAAATGTATTTGAACAAAAACATATAAATCTACTAAAGATGGAATAGTTATATTTTCAGTTAAAAACTGAATTTTTAACAAGAAAATTGTTTGGAAAAAAATAGTTAAATTTTGAACCAAAAAATTAATTTTGCACAAAAAACGTGAATTTTCAAGTAAATAAGTTCAATTTTTAACAAAAAATGGAATAGTTCAACTTCTAATTCAAAAATTAATTTTTAACCAATTAAAAGCGAATTTTTAACAAAATAGTTACATTGTTAAGGAAAGAAATGCATTTGAAATAAAATAACGAATGATCAGTTTTTAACGAAAAATGGAATAGTTATATTTTTAGTTAAAAAAATCATTTTGAACCAAAAAAATGTTAACAAAATAGTTAAATTTTTAACCATAGAAATTAATTTTGAACAAAATAAATGAATTTTCAAGTCAACAAGATCAATTTGTATTGAAAAAAATTGTTTCAACAAAATAGTTACATTTTCAACAAAAGATATTTGTTTGAATTAAAATAATGAATCATCAGCCAAAAAATACATTTTTAACAAAATAATTCCACTTTCAACAAAAAATGTTAGAAACAGAAAAAAAATGGTCACACTTAGGTTTCGAGGTCGCTGAATCCAAATCTAATATCGCAATCATCACAATTTAAAAACTAAAAATGGCGGATTAACTTTTATGCAATACAAATCGGAAAAATTTTATGAACTACAGAAAAAAATTGCCATATGTCGTTTTTGAGGTGACTGAAGCCAATCTGATTTGATAAGTTTTAAATACGAAATAGTATATCAAATCCATCGGAATACAAATCGGAAAAATGTGAAGAACTGTGCAAAAATGATAATATTCATGCATAACTGTCAGATTTCGGTTATCGAGGTCGCTGAATCCAAATCTGATATCAGAATGTCTACATTCAAAATAACGAATCCCATATGGCGGAAAAGAAATTGGACAAATGTTAGGAACATTGCAAAAATAATCACATTTAGGTTTTCCAGGTCGCTGCATCAAAATCTGATATAATTATCTTACAATAAAAAATAACGGATCCACTATGGAAGAAAATAAATCGGAAAAATCTTAGAAACTGTAAAAAAGTGGTCCTTTTTCGGTTTCTGAGCTCGCTGAATCCAAATCTGGTATCAGATTTTAAAGTGAAAAATCAAACATGGCGGAAGATTAATCGGAAAAATATTAGTAAATTTACAGAAATGGTAAAATTTAGGTTCTCGAGGCCACTGCATCAAAATATGCTATCACTTCACAATCCGAAATAACGGATTCAATATAGCGAAACAGAAATGATCACATTTTGATCTTCGAGGTCACTGAATCGAAATATGATATTTCTATTTCTAAATTCAAAATAGCTAATCCAATATTGCAGTTCGCAAATCAGAAGAATGTTTGGAATTGTACGAAAATTGTCATATTTAGGATTTTGCGGTCGCTGATTTCAAATATGATATGATAATTTCAAAATTCAACCTATCGGATTCCGATTAGTAGAATAAAAGTCAAAAAAATGTCAGTAACCTTTCAAAAATAATTATATTAAGATTTTAGAGGTCGCTGAATCCAAATTTGATATCAAGATTTTAAAATCAGAAATGACGAATATAATATAGAGGATAATAAACCGTAAAAATATTAGAAACTTTACAGAAATTACAACATTCAGGTTTTAGAGGCCGCTGCATCAAAATTTTATATCATTGTTTTTAAATTTTAAATGACGGAAAACAAATCAGAAAAATGTTGGGAACTGTAAAAAATAGTCACATTTATATTTCATCGGTCACTGAATCCAAATGATTTCATCTTTTTTAAATTCTAAATGGTGGAACCAATATAGTGGAATACGCAAATCTGAAAAATATTTGGTGGTGTACAAAAATGGTTATATTTATGTTGTCGAGATCGCTGAATCTTAATTTGAGATAATTTCAAAATTCAAAATAGCAGATCTAGTATGAGACAATGAAAATCGAAAAATGTTAAGAATTGTACTAAAATAGTCACATTCAGGGTTTCAAGGTCGCTGAGTCCAAATATTATAATATTTCAAAATTCTAAATAACAGATCCAATATGGCGGAACACAAATGGGGAAAATTTTAAGAACTGTACAAAAATGGCCGTATTTATTTTTTTAGGTCCCTGGACAGAATCAGATTTGATTTTTGAGGCCTCTGAATCCGAATCTAATTTTATAAGGTTTAAATGTAAACTCTGGAGTCCAGTAGAGTGAAATACAAATCAGAAAAATGTTTAAGAACTATACAAAAATAATCTTTTTGGGGTTTTTGAGGACGCTGAATCCAAATCTGCTATTACAATTCAAAAATTACGATTCCAATATCGAGGAACACAAATCGGAAAAATGTTAGAAACTGAACAAAAATGGTCACATTTAGGTTCTCGAGGTGGCTATATCAAAATTTGGCGTTATTTCAAAATTCAAAATAGCAAATCCAATATGGCAAAACACAAACCGGAAAAGAGTTAGGAACTGTACAAAAATGATCATATTTAGGTTCTTGAGGTCGCTGAATCCAAATCTGTATGATCATTTGAAAAATCTAAAATGACACAAATTATTTGCTGAATATGTGTTTTCTATAATTTTCAATAATTTAACGTTCTCTTAAGTCATATTGCAAGAAATTTGAATGCAAACAATGTTTTAATGAAAAAAATTCTCCTAAGACTATTCTTGTTGATATTATAAACAAATGTAATAAACAAATGTAATTTAATTTATTGTAACTCATTTTAAAATTTGTTATAAACTAATAACATATTTATCTGAATTATTATTTATATAAAATAATAAAAAAAATTATTTTTTAAAAATTATTTTTAAACAAATATATATTAAAATTAAATTATAAGTTTATCATATCGTGTATTATCAAATTAAATAATAAGTTCCCCTGAATAAATTAAAATACCGTCAAATTTATTTATTTAATTATTAAAATTTACTTTATTAATATTAAAATATTTACTTTTTAATAATAGGGTATCTAATCCTAGTTTATATTAAAATTTATTAAATTTCATTAAATATAATATTTGTATTTGTTTATTACATTAACTTAACTTACATTTGTTAATTAAATTAACAAAATTTTATTACATTAAATATAATATTCAGGCATTTTTCGTTAGAAAAATTCGTTTTTTTCGATGTAAATTTTTCGAAATTAGAAACCTCATGATAATTTTAATAAATTAATAATTGGTTGATAAATTTTATGATTTTATCAAACAAATTTAATAATCAAATGCATTATTCGAGCACTTATCGACGGAAAATTTTTTTCCAGTGCCAGTCCTTTTAGTTGGGAACTTCGTTATATTTTAGCAACATCCATTACTATTTGATACATTTAAAAAAAAATAAATTTAATAAACAAATGCATTATTCGGGCATCTGTTAACGAACAATGCGCTTTTTTCGATGTCAGTCCTTTTAAATACATTTTTCTGAATTGATCATGAGGTTCCTAATTTTTAAAAATTGACTTCGAAAATAACGAAGTTTTCTGACGACAAATGCCTGAATAATGCATTTGTTTATTAAATTTGTTCAAACAAAAGAAAATTATTAAATAGTGATGAATGTTACTAAAATGATCGTAAGGTTCCCAATAAAAAGGATTGGCATTGAAAAAAACGAGTTTTTCCGTCGACAAATGCCCGAACAATGCATTTGTTATTAAGTTTGTAAAAAAAAAATATCAAATAATGATGGATGTTGCTAAAATTATCATAAGGTTTCCAATTAAAAGGATTGGCATTGAAAAAAATTAATTTTTCCGTCGATAAGTGCTCGAATAATGCATTTGTTTATTAAATTTGTTTGATAAAATCATAAAATTCATCAGCAAATTATGATTTTTCTGAAATTATCATAAAGGTTTCTAATTTAAAAAAAAGAACATTGAAAAAAACATATTTTTCTTACGACGAATGTCTGAATAATGCATTTGTTTATTAAATTTGTTTATAATATTAACTAGAATAGTCTTAAGAGAAATTTTTCTCATGAAAATATTGTTTTCATTTAAATTTCTTGCAATATAACTTAAAAACTGTTAAATTATTAAAAATTATAGAAAACACATTTTTAACAAATAATTTGTTTATAAAAAATATTTTGTAATATTTTATCATGATGGAATATCTTTATATAATGTAAATCTATGAAACTTGGGCGATTACAACAATTTTCCTATTATTGACAAGCACCGGGAACGTCGAATAGAAAAAACTGCCATTTTTTCGACATTTGTTTATTTATAAAAAAATTGAAGAAATAAATTAAAAATCCGGCTTGAAAACTTTCTTTGAAGCTTTATTAGCTTTAAAAAAAATCAAGTTTTTTTAGAATTATATAAATTTTATAATTTCAATGAGACAATTAAGAAACATTTTTAAATATTTCAGGTATGTCAAAAAAAGAATGTAGAAGATTTAAAAAATATATATTTTATTTTACAGGATTTTACAAATTATTAGAGAAATTTGAGCGCTTTCAAAAGATATTTAGGACTTTTATAATTTCATAAGAAATTATAAATATTTCATAAATTTTCGGAAATGCTTCCAAGGTTTAAAATATTTTAAATCTATGCAAAGCTTCTTGAAGTCCTCAAAATATTTTTAAATGAATCGAATTTTTCTTGAAATTTTGAAAAATTATTTAAAATGTAACAAATCAAGCTCAAAATATTCAAAAATTTCTTACAAATTTGCAGAAAATTAGAACAGATTTTTGAATATTTCAGATTCGTCAATAAAAAATCTAGATTAAAAAAAAATATTTTACGGGATTTTACAAAATAATATGAAAAGTTCGAGACCTTTTAAAATAAATGTAAATATATAATGCCTCTTAAATTCTTAAAAATAGTTTTATCTGACTCACAACAATTTTTAATTTGGAAAAAAATTAGTGTTAAAAAAATTGAATTTTTAACATCTGGCTTTCTTTTTGTTTAAAAACTTTCACATAAATCTGAATTTTTTTAATTTTCTGCAGTTTAAAAATCTTCTTTATTCTCCTTTAATCTTCGCTATATTTATAGAATTTTATGGTTTATTTTACTTTTTGATGTAACCAAATTGAAATATTTGGCTTTAAAATTTTCTACTCTTTTTCGAAATTCTAGGAAATATTTGACATTTCAAAATCTTTTTGAATTTTTTCTTAAAGCTCATTTTTCAAATTAAAAAATTGAAAGAAATTGTTTTAGGAACGTAAAGAATTTATGTCATTAACCTGCATTTTTAAAAAAGTCCTAAAGTATCTTATAAATTTTCATTGTTCTTTAATCGTTTCAAAATTTCTACATATTTAGTAAATTTACTCAAATTTGTTCTAAAATTAAATATTCTGGGACGATGTTGCTTTAAAAACTTTTAAACCCTTTTTTTTAATTTTATGAAATAATTTGAAACGTTTTATAATCTTTTGTAATGATCTCTTAAAACTCATTATTAAAAAATTGTTTAAAATTTTCCCATGAATCTAAAATATATATTTTTCCTTCTCTTGACGCCCGAAAAAATTAAGTTCACCTAAATTTAAATTATATCCGGGAAAATGGAAATAATTGTCTTAAAATCTTCCACATTTTTTCTTAACAATTTTGAAATCTTTAAAGTTTTAAATTATGATTTCAAAACTTTCCCATAACTGTTTAAAAAAATTTAATCTCAAAATCTTTCGAAATTATTGAGACGCTTCTATTGTTCTAATTCTTAAAATAAGTTTTTCAATGATTTTATTGTACTTATCTCTTTCAAAATTAAAAAAAAAAGATTACACAGATGCAAAAAAAAGAAAAAAATTTTCTTCTTAAAAAATCTGGAATTTTAATATGGTAGCAAAATGTTAAGAAAAATTATTGCACAAGATTTTTTCTTTTAATATCACATTCATTTTTGCAAATTTGTTTCATTGATAACTTTCAATACTAATTTCAGAAAAAAATCAAACGTATTTCCATATGATTTGAAAAATTGAATGCAAATACAGATTTCAGTACATCAGAATCATTTGAAAAATTATCGAATTGAAATAATATAATTGCAATATAAATTAACTTTTAATATTAAAATCAGACCATTTTACAAAAGAAAAACCATTAAAATATAATTCCGTTATAAAACATCACAAAATAAAAAAACATGAAACAATTATTTTCATCTAAATATTCAAATAATTATTAAATTATGTGTATATTCTCCTTTAAATTTTGAAACAGTATTTCTATACGTCTAATTTATCAATAAGCATTGTCACTAATTAAAACCAATATGAAGAAAGTGTGAAGAAAATTATTAGCTAATAATGAATTAAACAGTTCACAACATAGACCCGTGCAGAAATCTCGAACTGGCCCCGATCGGGGCCAGCCAGTCAAGTTCGGGTCCTGATCGGCTTCCTGGTCGGGGCCAGGCTACGGATAAAACACACATCCAGATCGGGGCCAGGTTGGGACACCCGATTGGGAAACCCGATTGGTGCCCCATCGGTGCCCTATCGGTACACGATGAGTCTCGTAATAATCCATTCATGAATTTCACACATGGAGATTTAATATGAGTAAACCGGAAAGTATCGAATGGTCCTTTCCTTTCGAAGGCCAACTTAACATTTTTAATTTCCAATTAAGTTATTTTAAGTTAAAATTAAAGTACTACAGGCACGATAAGAAAAGGTATTCAGAATAAAAAATTTAATTATATTTTTTAAAACCGTAAAATTATTGTGGATGGTATCTGTTTCGCGGAAAAGTTTTGTTTTTTATGAAAAAAATGGATGGTAACCAGAAATATTTTAAATAAGAATTTTAATTTCTTAAAAAAAAATGTTGTCTATAAAACTTTTTAACAATTTAGAAAAAGTTTTTTCGCAAAAATATTCCCTACAACTTAACATTTTCGAATGCTTCCAAAGAAAATCAACGGGAAATAACCTATGATTTACGATTCATTAACATTTTACTGTAAATAAATTTAATTTTCTGTCAATTGCATTACTTCTCGAAAAATTCGAGAAGGTGGTTGTACCTCATTTTTTCGCCAAAAAATTGCGCTATCATTTATTAGATCGTTTTATTTTTTAAAATTTTTTATTTTAAATAAATTTTAAATAAATAA
>NC_046664.1:5080459-5093840 GCF_010883055.1 Belonocnema kinseyi | reverse complement strand
ATAATAAAAATAAATAAAAAATAAATAAATAAATTTTTTATTTTAAACAAAAATAAAAATTTTTGAATTAAATATTTCTCGTTATATTAAATATTATTTACAGAATATGCATTTCATTAATTTTTATTACTATTAATTAATTTCGACCTAATGGACGTTTTTATAAGTTGAAATGTCATTGTTTATAATGAAAAAGAAAAAGACTTTGTTTATCATTTTAAAATTCGCGCGAAACCAATTAGATGCCGAATGCTACGCATGCGCACTTGAGTAACTAGCTCTTGCTGGAATGTTATGAAAATTTGTCCTTAATGTATTTCTGTAATAAATTTATTATTAATACAGATTCAATAACATAATCGATTGTATCACATATTTTGCTCTTATAATTTAAGAACATTACAATTTTTGTGCATACTGCACTTCATTTCTTGTCAATAGATTTGATAATTCGAACTCTAAATTAAATCGAAAAACCTTGAGTTCTTTAATAATAATTGAAAATAAAAGAACTTGATCAATTTCATCATATAATATTTGATTCATCTAATGGTAAATATACTAATTTCACCTAAAACAATTTAATTAATTATTAATTTATTTGAGGTTACGTTTCTTTTTCTCGCAGAGTCTGGCCCAGTCGGGCCCAGGTATGGGCCACAGATTTCTACCGATCAGGGCCAGATCGAAAAATCCGATCGGGGCCACGTCGGTATTACGTTTGATATAGGGCGATTTCTGCAAGGGAAAAGCTTCAAATAATTTGTTTCACTGATTTTAAATTTTATTTACAATAATTAAATTTTTTTAGTGACTTAATATTAATTTGAGGGGAAAAAAATTAAAAAATTTACATATACTTTTGAAAATTGAATGAAAATATTAATCTCAGAATACCAGCATAATTCCAAAAAATTACTTAATTAAAATAAAGGTACTTTGAAAATATGTATTATATGCACATATATGTATGCCGATCGCGGAGAAATAATAGGGCGCGTGACTGCCGTATCTTCTGCCGTTCACAATCCTGGGAACGAGTAGACGTCGAGCGATGCGATTGCGATGCGATGGTCGATGAAATTAACTGAATGTGAAATCGGCCACGGAGATATGTGTACCTCTATAATTGCACATACCAACCGCAAGAAAAGAAAAGAAGTGTACATAAGCTCATTGTTGCTTCCCTCGCAATTGAATCGGTTGCTGTCGAGGAGCAAACTGTTAATCAGTGTGCTTGTCACAACTGCCACGTTTCCTGCAGAATAACATCACGCATACACCTATACATGTAGAGGTATTAGCCTGTCCATGTCCAAGTCGTATCCTAACTTCGTGACCGTGATCCTCATCTTGATCTTCAGCATATCGAGTTCTCCCTGATTACGGAAAAAGTGTGTCGATCACAATCAGTTTAGTTTATCGCGACATTGTTAGCGTTTTAGGAACATATGTCAATACAAGTGCTGATAGTGGATTTTATGTTCGATGACTTATCACGAAGAATTCCTAATCTTATATTGAAATACATATCATCTATCTATATATATAAAAATCCCGTGTCACGATGTTTGTCACCACTAAACTCCGAAACTACTTAACCGATTTCGATAAAATTTGGTATACTATGTGTCATTTGGTCCAGCTTAACGGATAGGATACTTTTTATCTCATTTAAGGGCCTCAATATTTTTTTATTGCAAATTTAATGTTTTTATTTTTATACTCCATAAGTTTCTAACAGATGGCGGTGTAAGTTAGTTTGTTGACCGACAGCTCCGGGGGGGGGGGGGTCGAGACAATATGAAGGATCCGCGGTCTAAACCTGTTAACTGACATTTCAGTAGTTTTACAAGGCAGAGGAAAATCGTTCCGCGAACCTATGCAATTGATAACAAAACGCAATTTTCGAAAAATCATTAAAATACTAAAAGGAATTTTGCTGTTTCGTTTGCAGGATATTAAATTCATATCAAAAATGTTCCAGAAAATACACATGAAAATGAAAAATTAATTAAAGAAAAGTCAGGGAATTAAAAAAATTAAGTTTTTTTGTTTGAAAGTCTTAATTTTTGGTTGAAAATTAGACTGTTTGAATATAATTATTTCATGGAAAATTTACTTTTTCTTCAAAATCTATATCTTGTTGTTTAAAAATAAACTGAAATCTTTTCTGGATGAAAGTTCCAGTTAGAAAATTTATTTTATTTTTTATTACAAATTCATCTGTTTCAGTATAAAATTTAATCTTTTTTTGGAAAAAAATGCAACTATTTTGTTTAAAATTTATTCTACTCGGTTGAAAAAAATTCGATCTTTTTGGATGAAAAATTCAAGTTTTTTCGTAGAAACTTATTTTCTTGTTAAAAAATTTCATTTTTTATCTTGCAGAGTCTACTGGAATTTTTTTTTGATGAAAACTCAACTATTTTTGTAATTAAAATGTCTTCTGCTTTAAGAGAAATTTAATCTTTTTAGTTACAAATTTTATTACTTCGTTGAAAAATTAACATTTTTCTTAATAAGACATCCTTTTTGGTTTCAAGTTCAACTGTTTTGCTAGAAACTCTTCTTTTTGGGTTAAAAATTCGACTCTTCGTAGAACATTAACCTTTTGTTTAAAATTAATATTTTGTTGTATCTTTTTCAATATAAATATTGCATATTTTGGGGAAAATGAAACTGTTTTCTTGAAAATAAAAACATTTCCTAAAAAATTTATTTTTTGTTTAAAATTCCTGTTTTTGTGTTGAAAAGTCAATTGAAATCTTTTTGGATAAAAATGCAAATCTATTTGGAACATTTTGTCTTTTTGAATTCAAAATTCATCTGGTTTAGTATAAATTCATCTGTTTTATTTTTTTCTTTTTTGACAAAAATGCAACAGTTTCCTTGAAAATTTAACAATCTTGTTTACTAGGCAGTCATAATTTTTGGTTAAAAATTCTCCTATTTAGCAAAAAATTGACTTATTGTTTGCAATTGTTATTTTGGTGTTGGTAAGTGAACTGGAATCTTCTTTGGATACAAATTGAACTATTATGTTAAACTTTTTTTTTTAATTAATCAGTTTAAGAAAAAATGTCATCTTTATTGAATAAAAATGCATCTTTTGATTGAAAAGCCAACCTTTTTTTTGTAAAGTTCGTCTTTTTGATTTTAAAATTCACCTGCTTTAGCAGAAATAAAATCATAATTGGATAAAAATGCAACTGTTTAATTGAAAATTCAAAAATTTTGTTGAAGTCCTCCTTTTTAGTTGAAAATTTAACTATTTTGTAGAAAATTTACTTTTTGTGTAAATTCAATATTTTAGTATTAAACAGAGAACTGAAATCTTTTTTGGATGGAAATTCAACTTTTTTCTCAATGTTATTTTTAAATTAAAAATTTATCTGTTTATAGCACAAATTTCATCTTTATTTGATAAAAATGCAACTATTTTGTATAGAATCAAATTATTCTGTTAAAAATTCATCCTTTTTGGTTAAAAAAATTCGTCTTTTTGTATTTGCGGTTAAAAATTTTTTACTTTGGGTTGAAAATTCAATTTTTTCGTAAAAACTTATTTCATGTTTAAAAATGCATATTTTGATCTTGAAAAGTCAACTGAAATCTTTTTCATCAGAAGCTTCAATTATTTTTTTGAAAATTTATCTTTTTGATTTAAGAATTTATCTGTTTTAGTAGAAACATAATTTTGTCTAATAAAAATTCAACTTTATAGTTAAAAATTCTTCTTCTTTGCTTGAGTAATCAACTATTTTGTTTGAAAGTTTTGGTTAAATCACTCTGTTAAGAAATTGTTTTTATTTTAAGATTTATATTTTTATTTGAAAATTTTTCGTTTTAATTGAAAGCTCACCTAAATTGTTGAAAAATTATATTTTTTAATTGATAATTCAACTACTTGGGTAAAAGTTAAACTACATTGTTAATTTTTTTTGAAGCCTTATGGCTTTGGCTGAAAAAATGTTTAGTCGATAAGCCATTTTTTTAAAATAATTTTTTAACTGATTTTTTAACAAATTTGCGTAAAGAAAATTCGTCTTTTGGCTTGCAGGTTTAACAATTCAGAACAACTTTTATTTCTTCCCTGAGTAAATAATTTTTATGTATTGAAAATTCGTCTTTTTGCTTTAAAATTTTTTTCAGAAATTTCAGTGTTTTGGATGAAATGTAAACTATGACACTTTTTTGTTTGGAATTGATCTTTTTGGGTTGATAATTTAATTATTATGTTCAAAATTTAATTATTTTGTTAAAGATTTAATTATTTTGTTAAAAAGTTATCTTTTATAGTAGAAAAGACACTTTTTCGTTTAAAATAATCAAATAACTTCGAAATTTTTAATTCTGTATCTGCAATATCGTTTTATTCTGTTTATAAAATATTGTATATTAAAAATTTATGGACTGTTAATACAGGGGTTGTTATTTATTATCATTATTAATTATTATAAATTGTATAATTTAAAAAATAATTTTTAAATGGGAATTAGTTGATTGGAACATTAAAAAATTGATTAAAAATAATTGAAATATTTTTAATAACAGTAAATGAAGAAACATTGGCTAAGAAAGGAGGAAATCATGCCACGCATCCTCATCAGCTTTAATGGCACAATGTTACAAATAAATTTATCTCTCGAAATGAACAACACATAATTATATTTGTTATCATCTTAAGTTCAGAGAATAATTAATGGGATTTCTGCAAGAATGTATAACGTGCAAAATGATGTATGGACTCGAATCAGGAAATGTAGCTCATGAGAGAAAAATAAAATTAACTATTATACAGTGATATTTAATTGCATAGCAATTATCACTACACATATGACGGTGAAATTAATTCCAAAGAAATATAATTTTTTAAATAAATAATTAATTCTTCAATCAAAGAAGACATATTTATCTTACATTTTTATTTTTAATCAAAATGAGTTGAATTCAATTTAAAAATTACGAATTTTTAACAAAAGAGTTGAATTATCCACCAAAAAGATTAATTTCTAAACAAACAACTGCATTTTTATCTGCAAAAGATCAATTTCTTATAAAAGAGATCAATTTTCAAACCAAAAATGAATTTTCAAAAAAAAAGTTTCTTTTGAATTCAATATTTGAGCTTCAAACCAATTGGTTCAATTGTTAAAATTGTAAAAAAAATTTTAAGTTTTTAACAAAATAATTGAATCAGACCCGAAAGTATGAATTTTCAACAAGAAAAAAACTGTCAATTAAATAGTTGAATTTCGGACAAAATAGCTCAATTGCCGACCAAGTACTTGAAATTTTCCTATATGGACTTCATTTCCATAAAATTGTTTAATTTTTAACAAAATAAGTGAATTTCAGACTCGAAAATATGAACTTTTAACACAAAAAATAATTCTTAAACAAATTTTATAATTTTTAAACCACAAATACAACTTTCTACAAAACAGATGAATTTAAAAAAAAATAAGTTAATTTTTAATCCAGTACTAATGTTTCGAACCGAATAGATCAATTGTCAAACAAATAATTGAATTTTCAATTTAGAGACGAATTTAAAAAAAAACAGTTGAATTTTCAATGAGAAATGTAGTTGATATTGAAACAAAAAATATTTTTATTTGATATAAAAATAGTGAGATTTAATAAAAAAGACGGATTTAAAAAAAATACTTGACTCCTCAAAGAACATGAATTGAGATTGCTTTTTAGTCAAATTAATTTTTTTCCAAAAGTTACATTTTTCAACCAGAAGAGATTTTTGATTCCTTCAGAAATCTTTACGAAATCTTTTTAATATTTTTAAAACATTTGGTGATATTTGTAAAATTACTCAAATCTTTAGGAACTCTTCGTAAAATCTTAAATTTATCTGAAATCCCGGAAATCTTTGTGAAATTATAGAAATCTTTGTCAAATCTTTCAAACAAAAACGTTGAATAATCAAGCTAAGAAAAATAATTTTTAACCAAAAAGTTTTATTTTCCTTTAAAAAAATGAAATTTCTTCTAAAACAGATGAAGTTTTAAATCAAAAAGATAAATTTTTGAAAAATTTATTTGAATAATTTTCTACGAAAAAGTTTAATTTTCAACTCCAAAAGACAAATTTTTAACCAAATTTTTAACCAAAAAAAGATTAAATTTATCTTAAAGCAGAAGACGTTTTAATTACAAAAAAAGTTGAGTTTTCATAAAAAAAAAAAATTCCAGTAGACTCTGTAGGGTAAAAAATGGAATTTTTTAACAAGAAAATAAGTTTCTACGAAATAAATTGAATTTTTCATCCAAAAAGACGATTTTTTTTCAACCGAGTAGAATAAATTTTAAACAAAATAGTTGCATTTTTTTCAAAAACGATTAAATTTTATACTGAAACAGATGAATTTGTAATAAAAAACGAAATAAATTTTCTAACTGGAACTTTCATCCAGAAAAGATTTCAGTTTATTTTTAGGCAAAAAAATATAGATTTTGAAGAAAAAGTAAATTTTCCATGAAATAATTATAGTCAAACAATCTAATTTTCAACCAAAAATTAAGACTTTCAAACAAAAAAACTTAATTTTTTTAATTTCCTGACTTTTCTTTGATTAATTTTTCATTTTCCTTGATGAATAACAGTACTGTTCTTTTAATCTCGTAATACTTTTGACATAGAATCTTTTATAAATGGAGTAAAATAGTTATTTCTAATACAAATTTAAAATTTTCAAATTTATGAATTTATTTTAATAAACTAAAAAGATAAATGTCAAACAAAAAAAGTATCATAGTTTATACTTCCATCCAAAAGATGAAATTTATTTTTTAAAAAGAAGTTTAAAACCAAAGAGACGAATTTTCAAAAAATAAAAATTTTTCACTCAAGAAACAAATAAAAGTTTATCAAAATTGTTGGACCTTCAAGCTGAAGGAAGAATTTTCTCTACAAAAATAGAATTTTCAAACCAAAAATGTGACTTTTCAGCAAAAAATTAATTTCCCACGAAGCGGCTGCATTTTTACCCAACGAAAACTAAAAATATAAATCTTGAACAAAAAAATAATTTCTAAAAAACTGATTCAACCAAGTCTTTCAAACAAAATAGTGGCACACTTAAGCAAAGAAGATTAAATTTTAACAAAAAATTGGCATTTTCATAAAAAAATTACATTTCTTCGAAAACAGATGATTATTTAAATCAAAAAGATAAAATTTTCCAACCGAAAAGGATGATTAGTTAAAAAAAATTAATTGAATTCTATACCAAATAGTTGCATTTTTACCCATGAAAGATAAAATTTTTACTAAAAGAGAGGAATTTTTAATAAAACAAGAAAAAATAAAAAAATAAAAAGTAAATTCTCTTCGAAATAGTTCAATTTTCAACAAATGAACAGAATTTTCAACCAAAAAGTATGACTTTTCCACAAAATTGTTGAATTTTCCAAAAAAGATTTCAGCTGACTTATCAGCAAGAAAAAATCAATTTTAAACAAAAGGTTAATGTTCTACGAAAAAAAGTTAAATGTTCAATCCAAAAAGACAAATTTTTGCAAAACAGTTGAATTTGCAACCAAAAAGGATGTCTTCAAGAAAATTGTTAAGTTTTCTAACAAATAATAAAATTTATAACTAAAAAGATGTTTTATTCTTGTAATTAAATAATTTTATAAATATTTGCTCAATAATATTTTTTTTCTATTTTCCACCAAATTTTGTTTTGCAAAGCAAAAAGTTTGATTAAAACAAAGCAATATTGTGCCGAAACACTACAATTTTTTTCTGATGCAGCAAAATTTTTTTTGAGCCAAAGAATGCAACTATATTTGATTAATTAAATACACCGTATAAAGAATAAAGTAGGTCGCCCAATTGGGGCCAAATTGTCACCGACCATCATTAGCTTTAATTGCACAATACTATAAATAAATGTATCTCTCGAACCGAACAATATATAATTATTTTTATTATCATCTTAAGTTCAGAGAATATTCCGAGAATATTCAGAGGATAATTGGTGGGATCTCTGCAAGAATGTGTAAAGTGTATCACTAAAAATAATTTACACGCGGAAATAAAAAAATCGTATTTTAAAGTACACAGTTTTAACTTTTATTATTAAGAATAATGGCTTGCAAAATTGGATATAAAACTAACAACGAGCCATTAACACATTTAAAATTAGATTTATCACTAATGTCGATCATACCCGTGTAGAAATTCAAATGGGGAACTAGTCTGGTTCCCGACCATTCGACCCCACTTAAAGTCGGGGGCTAGTCGGGTCATCAGACTAGCCCCCGACAAGTAGCGTCACGGTAGATTAGTTGGGGGCTAGTTAGGTGCCCCGACTTATCCTAGTCGAGGCCTGATCGGGTACTATTATAGGTCATATGATAATGCTTTTTTGAAATATTATAAGTGCTCAAATTTACCCACGATTTAATTGGGAAAATATCCTACGCTTAAAAAAGCATAAATTTATGTAATAAAATTCTCCAAAATTTGTGGAATATTAATTTTTTTTAAAACTTTAGCTGGTACGCAGCAATGGAAGAGCTTTGCTCTGAAGGAACCGACATGTTGGTCACGGTAGTCTCTGCTCCAGGTAATTATGCTTCGTTACGTGTGGACTGCCGTCTTAAACACTCGGCGCGTCATTTCTGTTGCGCGAGAGGCGGCACGTCGCGCCCTTGCGGATTTTCTTTAAAGCTACCAGTACAGAACCGCAAGACTCAAATGAAGGTGGTAGCGAAATCTGAACTCTACCGTGCTTAATAGTTTACTACTAGTATACTCCTTATCACTGATTAATCAAAAACTTTTTCTCTTTTCAATTTCTACTACATGAAGGATTACCCTTTATTTACGTAAGACAAACCTTTCAGATCAATTTAAAAATAAGCATCTGTACAAATTTAGTTTCTCAAGACTTTTGGCAGAGTATTCACCTACATCTATATGTATCTTTTCTAATATGGATTTTCTTAGAATTCCATACAAAGGTATTTATAAAAAACGGTGTAAAATTATTGTTAAATATATTCTTAGTGTTTTAAAATTTTAAAAATCATTAGTGAACAAAACGGCCCGACTAGACCCGACAGACCAGGCCCCGACTGAAATTTTGACAACAAAAAGCCCAAGTAGTCCCCGATTAGTCCCCGACTGGGTACTTTGTCAAAATCAATAACCCGACTAGCCCCCGATTAGTGCCCGACTTGTAATAGGGCCAAATGGGGTTATTTCCACACGGGTAGCGGAATTGTCATAATGGCAGACGTGTGAATTATAATAATTTAAGCACATTATGCCAGTGGTAGCATATAAGAATTATTTGTTACGGTTCTGATGTTATCTGGTGTTCTTTTTCCCATCAATGTGACAGCTTTCCACTCTGCAATGATTATATGAAAAAATAAAATAGTGGATCGTTGATTACACCTTCCTGGTATAAAGGAAGGTGTTGTCGGATAATCATCACGGAACATTTATACCCGATAATATTTACTTACAATTCTCGACTCCCAACTGAGATTGCTTCAAGAATGATTGCATTACGTCAAGTAATATTGCAATTATGAGAAAACGTTCTTATAGGATTGTTAGATTCATAATCTTCTTGAATATATTAATTTAATCCAGAATGCAAATCTTAAAAAAATTTTAAAAGGGTGCATAAAAAAGTGTGTCTTTTAATTTTGCAGACGCTTATCCCTCAATTTCTTCCTTTCATAGTTTTCAATTATTAAAAAACATGAATTTAAGGCTAAATATTTAACAAAATAGTTTAATTTTTTACCAAATTCGTGCATTTTCAAGCCAAAAAGAGATATCTTCTAAAAAGCAGTTGAATTTTTTTTAATTTTTAACCAAAAAAAATATAAATTTTCAACATAAAAGTTCATTTCTAGCCAAAGAGATGAATTTTTATAGAAAAAGTTATTTTTTCAGCCAAGAAGATTAATTTTCTAGAAGAAAATGAACTGTGAACAAAATTAATATGAATTTTGATGTAAAAAAGATGAATTTCCCATCAAATAGTTGGAATTTACACTAATAAAAATAAATTGTCAACAAAAATAGAATTGAATATTGAGGAAAGAAAATGAATTCTGACAAAACAAAAAGAATTTTTAGCAATATAGTTAAATTTTCAAGTACATAGATAAATTTTCATCTAAAATGATAAGTCTTTAAAATAAAAATGTTTTAAAAAAGTTCGAAATTGTATCAGAGCGTTGAATGTTCAAACAGATTGTTTTTTAACCAATAAAATTAATTTTTACAGAACAAAATTAATTATCAACAAAATACATTAATTTTTAACCAAGTACTTGAATTTTAAACTAAAAACTTACATCTTCAAACAAAAATAAAACAGTTACATTTTAATTTGAAACAAAAGTTTTTTTGATGAATTTCCATTAAAACAGTTAATTTTTTACCACAGAAATAAATCTTTAACTAAAAAATCAAATTTTAACAAAGTTGTTCAACTTTCAACCAAGCAGTTGAATTCTTGACCAAAAAAGATGTCTTTCTAACAAAACATTTGCATTGTTCACAAAATAGTGCAATTTTTAACCAAATAGTAGAAAGTTTAAAAAATTTTCAACCGATAAAAGTTGGATTTTCTTATTGGGTTCTATTATCATAAGGATTTTTTTCTGATCGAAGTATAAGAGTTTTTTTCTGATCAAGCGACGAGGATTTACTTGTAATCGAGCCACGAAGATTTTTTTCTGATCGAACAATTAGAATTTTTTCAGATCAAGCCATGAGAATTTAGTTCTCATCGAGCCATGAAAATCTTGTTATGATCAAGCGATGAGGATTTTTTCTAATCGAGCAATAAGAATTTTTTTGTCGCCCCATGATGATTTTTTTTCTGATCGAGCCATGAACATTTTTTCTAATCGAGCGATAAGGATTTTTTCGTATTAACCCATGATGATTTTTTCTGATCGAGCCATTAGGATTTTTTCAAAATGATGAGTGATGAGGATTTTTTTTTTATTCGAAAATGATCATTTTTTTCTGATCAAGCCTTGACCACTTAGTTCTGATCGAGTCGTAAGTAATTATTTCTCATCGAGGCATTAGAGTGTATTTCTAATTAAGCCATTAATTTTTTTCTGATTGATCGATGAGAATTTATTTCTCAGCAAACCATGAGGATGGTATTTTTGATCGAGCAATGACAATTTTTTTTCTGATTGAGTGGTGAGGATTTTTTTTTTTTTTTTTGATCGAACAATGAGGATTTTCTTCTAGTGTAGTCATTAGAAATTTTCCTGATCGAACGATGAGATATTTTTTTTTATTGAAACATGATGATTTTTTCCTGATCGAGCTTTGAGAATTTATTTATGATCCAGCCGTGAGGATTTGTTTCTCATCGAGTCATGAAGATTTTTCTCCGATCGAGCCATGAGGATTTTTTTAAATCGAGTGATGAGAATTTTTTTCTTGAACCGTGATGATTTTTTTTCTGATCAGGCCATGCATTTTTTTCGAATCCAGCCATGACCATTTTTTCTGCTTTAGCGATGAGTATTTCTTTCTGATCAAGCGATGAGGCTTTTTTCTGGATTAAGCTATGAGGACTTTTTTAAATGAAGCTATAAGGATTTTTGGTCGAACCGTGATGATTTTTTTCTGATCGAGCCTTCAGGATTTTTTTTAATCGAACGATGAGGATTTTTTTCTGATCAAGCCATGGAGATTTATTTTTTCTTGAGCCATGAGAATTTAGTTCTCATCACGCAATGAGGATGTATTCCTCATCACGCCATGAGGCTGTATTTTGTGATCGAGCCATGGCATAATTTTTTCTGATCGTTCGTTGAGGATTTTTTTCTCATCGAGCGATGAGAATTATTTTTTGATTGAGTCATGAGGATTTTATTCTAATCGAGCGATGCTGACTTTTTTTATGCAACCATAATAATTTTTTTCTGATCGAGCCATAAGGATTTATTTTTGACTGAGCCATGAGGATTTATTTCTCATCGAGCCATGAGTATCTTTTTCTGATCGAGCCGGGAGGAATTATTTCTCATCGAGGCATTAGGGTGTATTTCTGATTGAGCCATCACTTTTTTTCTGATCGAGCGATTTTTTTGAATTAAGTGATAAGGATTTTTTTGTTGAACCATAATAATTTTTTCTAATCGTGCCTTAAGAACTTTTTCTAATCGAGCGATGAGGATTTTTTTCAGATCGAGCCATGAAGATTTATTTCTTATTAAGCCATGAGAATTTATTTCTCATGGATTTTTTCTGAGCGAGCTATGAGAATTGTTTTTTGATACATTTTTTTTTTTTAATCAGGCGATGTGGATTTTTTTTATTGAACCATGATGATAGATTTCTGATTGATTTATGAGGACATATTTCCGATTGAGTAATCAGATTTTTCTCGGATCGTGCCATGAGGATATATTTTTGATCGAGCCATGATAATTTTTTTCGGCTTTAGCGATGAGGATTTCTTTCTGATCAAACGATGAGGATTTTTTTGTCGAACCATAATGATTTTTTTCTGATCAAGCCTTCAGGATTTTTTTTAATCGAGCGATGAGGATTTTATTCTGATCGAGCCATGAGGATTTTTTCCGATCGAGCCATGAGGATTTTTTCTAGTCGAGCGATGCGGATTTTTTTTCTGAAACATGATAATTTATTTCTGATCAAACGATGAGGATTTTTTCTTGATTAAGCCATGAGGATTTTTTCTAATGAAACGATAAGGATTTTTTTGTCAAACCATAATGATTTTTTTCTGATCAAGCCTTCAGGATTTTTTTAAATCGAGCGATGAGGATTTTATTCTTATCGAGCCATGAGGATTTTTTCCGATCGAGACATGAGGATTTTTTCTAGTCGAGCGATGCGGATGTTTTTTCTGAAACATGATAATTTATTTCTGATCAAACGATGAGGATTTTTTCTTGATTAAGCCATGAGGATTTTTTCTAATGAAACGATAAGGATTTTTTTGTTGAACCATAATGATTTTTTTCTGATCAAGCCTTCAGGATTTTTTAAATCGATCGATGAGGATTTTATTCTTATTGAGCCATGAGGATTTTTTCCGATCGAGACATGAGGATTTTTTCTAATCATGCGATGCGGATTTTTTCTTGATTAAGCCATGAGGATTTTTTCTAATGAAACGATAAGGATTTTTTTGTGGAACCATAATGATTTTTTTCTAATCAAGCCTTCAGGATTTTTTTAAATCGAGCGATGAGGATTTTATTCTTATCGAGCCATGAGGATTTTTTCCGATCGAGCCATGAGGATTTTTTCTAATCGAGCGATGCGGATTTTTTTTCTGAAACATGATGATTTCTTTCTGATCAAACGATGAGGATGTTCTCTTCATTAA
>NC_046664.1:5062856-5080359 GCF_010883055.1 Belonocnema kinseyi | reverse complement strand
TGTCTAATCATAATGATTTTTTTCTGATCAAGCCTTCAGGATCGAGCCATGAGGATTTTTTCTAATCGAGCGATGCGGATTTTTTTTCTGAAACATGATGATATCTTTCTGATCAAACGATGAGGATGTTCTCTTCATTAAGCCATGAGGATTTTTTCTAATGAAGCGATAAGGATTTTTTTTGGCGTCACCATAATGATTTTTTTCTGATCAAGCCTTCAGGATCGAGCCATGAGGATTTTTTCTAATCAAGCGATGCGGATTTTTTTTCTGAAACATGATGATTTCTTTCTGATCAAACGATGAGGATGTTCTCTTCATTAAGCCATGAGGATTTTTTCTAATGAAGCGATAAGGATTTTTTTTGTCGAACCATAATGATTTTTTTCTGATCAAGCCTTCAGGATCGAGCCATGAGGATTTTTTCTGATCGAGCGATGAGGATTTTTTTCTGAAACATGATGATTTATTTCTGATCGAGTCATGAGGACATATTTTTGATTAAGTTGTCAGATTTTTTTCTGATCAAGCCTTCAGGATCGAGCCATGAGGATTTTTTGTGATCGAGCCATGAGGATTTTTTCTAATCGAGCGATGCGAATTTTTTTTCTGAAACATGATGATTTATTTCTGATCGAGTCATGAGGACATATTTTTGATTAAGTTATCAGATTCTTTCTGATCAAGCCATGAAGATTGATTTCTTATTGAGCCATGAGAATTTACTTCTCATCATGCCATGAGGATGTATTTCTGATCAGGCCATAAAAAAATTTTTTCTGATCGTTCGTTGAGGAATTTCTTATCGAGCGATGAGAATCGTTTTTTGATCGAGCCATGATAATTTATTTCTGATCGAGTCATGAGAACATATTTCGGATTGAGTAATCAGATTTTTTCTCGGATCGAGCCATGAGGATTTGATGAAGAGTGGCAATGAGAGAAGACGATTATAGAAAATGAAATATTCAACCCAGAAAAATAATTTAAGTAAATCGTTACATTCCACAAAAATTAATAAAAGTCCAAATCCAAAAATACAAATGAAGTTGCTACAAAAATATTTGTGTTCTTCAATTTATCATCCTGTGAGTCTAACAAGGCAATTGTCCCGTGTCAATTAGTTACATAACACGATTAAAGATAAAAATAATTCATTGACATGCTCTGCTGGATTCTGATGTATCAGTTCACAGAGAATTTGACGGGCTTGTGGTGAAAGTGTTCATCAATTTTCATTGTTCATTGACCTGCAGACCGATCATATTCCCGCAGTAAAAGGTTAGCGGATGATATTTACGGAAAAAGCCGAGCACGAGCAACAACCGGTATTTTATAACATTGAATATCTTGCAATTGTACAAGAGAATGCGCACGAATCTTCCGAATTACACAATTCCATAACTTGTGTATGGACGGAAAAAAATAAAATTACAACGCATATTTATGTTACGGTATAATAAAACGTTACATCGAACGGGACTCATTTTTTCTTTTTCTTAAAAAAGCAAAGCCAAGTTTTCTCTGATATTTCTATAAAATAATATTTAGAGAGTGAAAAATAAGACATATTTAAAAAGCTTAAGCCTGAAATTTAATAATAAGTTTAAAATCAGCGTCAGTAAACAATTGCCTGAAAACGGAATTTAAGGCCATTAACTGAATTTCAGAATTTATTCGTACATTATTTTCTTATTCAAATAAGATAAACCTTCCTTCAATCCAGATAAATTTTTGCTTCATATAAATTTATGTCTGAATTTAAGTTTTTTTTCTGAATTTAGGATGAATATACTACGATTTTGAACATTTAAATCTATCGTGATTCATTTTAATTTTCCCCATTTTTCTCCCTTTTCAAATATTTAGGAGACGTTCATTATTTCAGAGTGGCCGCTGAACCGGGAAACCTAGAAAACCGGAAAATGATCGGGGAAAACCGGGAAATGACAGTGAATTTATTTTTTTACTAGGAATTTTACAAATTTTTAGAAGAAAAAAATCTGTCCAACTTTGATTTTAACCGTTTTTTAAATATTTAGTTAAATTGTTATCTTTTTCAATTATAATATTATTGAGTTTAGAATGCGTGATTCGAAAATCTTTCACTTAATAAATTTTCCATTTTAGATTTTAAGCTTACATTTTATTTTAAAGAATTTTAAAATGCAGTTTTAAAGATTTAACAATTAAAAGTTAAAGGCGTTTAAAATCGAACATTTTTGCTAAACAAATTTTTAGTTGATCAATTGGCATTTTTAAATAACTTCAAAATAATATATTCATAATCAAAGGATTTTATTAAATTTCAAATATTATTTCAGTCTAAAATATTCCATTTTTAAACCATTCAATTTAAATTTTTTTAGTTAAGAATAAGAGCAATTATTTAAGATTTAGAAATATCTGACTGTCCATTTAAAATCCATAATTATAAATTAAATATACAAAACTAAAGAAAAAAACTCAACTTTGAACTTTACAATTTTAACTGTAAGTTAAGTTGTCGAATTTTTATGTACGCATGACAATTAAACACCTATAATTCTTATAAACAATTCAAGTAACTTTAAGAAATTTTGACAAAATTATCCAAAATAAATGCGGAAGCTTTTGAGAAAACTTTTTTTATTTGGCACAATTTCAAAGAAATTGTTATGAAAAATTAGAATTATTTTTTAGATGTTTAAAAGTGTTCACCATATAAAAAATGTAATAGTTTAATTTTTCATGTTTCTAGTTTAAAATTGCTTAAAATTATATCATTTTTAGATTTTTTAAATGCATTGGCTGATTCTTAAATTTAGAGCATTGAAAATAATCACGTGAATTTACATTTTTGGAATTGAATCTGAATCTTCTAACTCTATAATTTATAAAAGTTAAAAAATATTTATTTGATAGTTGAACTGAATTTAATTTCAAATTGATCATTTGAAAAATAACTGAAAATGCAGAAAATCAAGAAAACTGAAAATTCAAGTTATCGAAATCCAAATGTAGAAAATTCAATTTCCAAGTATCTTTAAATTTAACTGTTGAAAAATGGAAAAAATCAGAAAATTTAAGCAAATTCAACAGCAGAAATTGGTTGAAAATGGAAAATTCGTCGGTTGAATATTTAATACTCAATTTTCTTTCATTTTCAATTTTTTTCATTTCCAACAAATTAATTTTCAACAGTTAAAAAATGAAGACAATTGAAAATCAAAGAAGACTTTACTGCTAAAAATCGAATAGACTTCAACTGTTGTAAATGTAAAAAAATTTCAAATTCAACTGTGGGAAATCTAACTGTTGAAAATTCAATTATTATCTATTTTCAATTTAAAACAGTTAAAAATTTAACAGTTCGAATTTCAGTTTTCTTAAATCTTCAACAGTAGAAAATGTAAATATTGAAAATTCAAGAAAAATAAAAATGCAATTGTTCAAAATTCAATTTTTATGTTATAAAGTTCAACTGTTGAAAAATGGAAAAAATAAGAGCTGAAAATGTTAGAAAATGGGAAATTCGACTGTTGATTATTCAATATTCAATTTTCTTTTATTTCCAACAATTTAATTTTCAATAATTGAACATTTAAGGAAATTAAACATTAGAGAAGATTTCACTGCTGAATATCGAAGAAACTTCAACATTTGCAAAACTGTTGAAATCTTTAAAAATTAAAAAATTCGAAAAGTCAACTTTTGAAAATCCAACTGTTGAAAATTGAAGAATATTGAAAAATGAATAAAATTCAACCCATTGTTAAAAGTTTTATGCATAAATAATTTTACATGAGAATTTACTAAATAAATATTTAATTCTATAAAAAATGATGAAAAAAGTAGATTTCTTCGAAAACGGGTTTCTATTAACAAAAAATGTTTTGGCAGATTAATAGTCATCCAATAGAATCTCATTAAAGAATTTATCAGATTAAAAAAAAAAAACTTTGATCATCTTCTTGTAAGATCGGATTAAGCTTGAATTTATCAATTCTCCCCAATTTGGGAGATAAAATAAAAAAGAAAATTGCGCAGATAAAAGGAACTTGGATAAACTGAATGTTTATTACTGGTATATTATTTAACGAAATGACAAAAAATCTGCCTCAGCACGGATTTGAACCAGGACCGCCACTATCCGTGAGTAGAGCCCATTACGCCACCGCTCCCATCGACGCACCACTCCCGAATAGTAGCGTTTCGGGTTCAAATCCGGACTCAGGCAGATTTTTTTTTTTACAAATATTAGACCAGTAATCGACGCTATTTAATATTGAAAATCAATT
The DNA here is from genome assembly GCF_010883055.1 of Belonocnema kinseyi. Classification (NCBI taxonomy): domain Eukaryota; kingdom Metazoa; phylum Arthropoda; class Insecta; order Hymenoptera; family Cynipidae; genus Belonocnema; species Belonocnema kinseyi. Next base: position 5,076,079 of record NC_046664.1, on the reverse strand, counting down.
AATACTCTGGACAACAAAATAACATAAATTGTTCGAAACATTAAATTTTGCGATTTATCTTATCAAAAAAAAAATTTAATTAAAGTCGTAAATTATCAGATTTTTATAATATAGTGTGATGAATGTACCGTCAAATTTTTTCTAATAGGAAGCAATTACTATCTAAATATGCAGGTAATTAAATAGCAAACTTGTGTCGTGACTTATTATTCTTTTATGGAGTAAAGAAAGTTCTACTTTATATGGCTATAGTAAAACTGAATTCGTGAAATCGTGCCACGATGGACATTGAAAGATCGCTTCTTTAAAAGTTTAAGAAGGACAGTACCGATGTGTATAATTCACGTATTTCTATCCGACATGACCCTTGAACCCTGACAATCTATTCAAATTCTTGCATGACCTTTGACCCCTTATTGCAATTATTCAAATCCAGAGAATTATGTAATTACCACTCTTTCTCAGATTATTGAAAAATTGTTTATCACACACATTGCAAACATTCGCCATTTTTTTCTTATATTTTCTAATGCAAAAAGTTTAAAACTAAAAAAAAAAAGTATTTTAACAATAGTTTTCATAATTGAATTTTTTACTACCGCTTTTCTACGAATTGTTTAAAAATGTTGATTTTTAATCATTTATAGTTTTTTTTTAAACATACTCTATAACACTACTGTTGTCATTTTTTTAAAGAAAAATTATTCTTTAATAAAAAAGTATTTTAACGATATGTCATAAAAAAATTTAGTATCAAAATTTTAAACAGTAGAATTATAGAGAATATTTTTCCCGACGAAAAAGCCATCATTTATTAAATTTTAACTTTTTCAAAAATTTGTCAGAAGCGAAAGTAAGAACAAATTTAATTTAAAAAAAAAATGATTGAAATAAAATTTCTTGTGAGTTGGACAATTTGTTTATTTAAAAATAATGCCTTTTATTAGCAATTACATCAGTTATATTATTTTTATTCTCAAAATTTTCTTAAAATCCAACATTTTTTGGTTAAATATTAATATTAAAATTTATTTATTTTTTTTGAAAACTGAACGATTTTGTTATAAATATTTTAAACTATTTGGTTGAAAATTAAATCTTTATAAGATAAAAACTAAATTATTTAGTAGAAAATTTATATATTTTGTAAAAAATATTTCATAATATTGAGCCTAAACAATTTATTTCTCCAATTATTTTCAGTACTCTATTTGTATCAAAATAATATTTTTTAAGTCAAATAAAAAATAGTATCTAACAAATCTTTTATTTTATTCAAAGGAAAAAAGTGAAAGAAATAACTGTTTAAATAAAAACAATGTATCAGAATGATGTATAGAAATTAAGTATAATTATGAAAGCGCTGTGCATGATAAGACAACGCATTACAAAAATAAAAATAAGGATTAAAAGTGAAACCAACAATGAAGAGAAGATCTCGAAAAATAAAAGAAAATACGTTTATCAAACTGAACATGAAAACAATAAAAGAGTGAAAGTCCAAGAATAATAAATTTATAATTTGCATACATACATTCATTCAGAGAATATATTTAAAAAAAATAATAAATCCATTCTTTAACACAATCTTTTTGATTCAGCCGAAATTAATTAAAAGTCAATTAATTAATTAAACTTAATCATTTTAAATATAATTTTAAACATAAAAACTTTAACCAAACACATTATTTTATTTTAAAAAAACTTTTCTTTGTCTGAGAGCCAATGAATATTTATCTTCGACTGAAAGAAATTTTTTTTGTACCAAGGAAATTTTTTTCTGACTACAATTTCTGAGCGGTACAATTAAATTTTGCTCTAATTGTTACATTTCTAGAAAAATTAAAATGTTTTCTTCCAAATTGAACAATTGAGTAACAAGTTGAACTATCTGGTATAAAATTAAACTTTTTTATTACAACATTTTTTTAATTGTAAATAATTAGTTAAAATAAGTTTACATACATTTTTTAAACAATTTATTATTGTTTAAAGCCATTTTCTCTAAAAATAGAGTTAGAAAGTCGCAGGTTTTCAAAAAATTTCCACATTCTGTCCAATTTTCAATAAAAGTGAGGCAAAACTGAATTAATGTTAATAAACACAATTTTTTAAACAATTCATTATTATTTTTAATAATATTCTCTTAAAATAACGTTAGAAAAATGCAGTTTTTCACCACTTTTTATCCAATTTTCAATTCGAATGAAGTGAAGTTGCGTTTTTTCTTAAATTTACAAATATTTCTCTACTGTTCACTTAAAGTGAGTTAATAATTAATTCAATAAAGAAAAAATAATTATTTATATAAGTAATTATAGTTTATAACTATCGTCTTTATTAATGCTAAAAAGTGCGATTTCTTCTGAATTTTAAAACTTTTTACCCGCTTTTTACGCAGTAAAGTAATAAATTATGCAAGTTTACAAACATAGTTGTTTAAACAATTTATTATTTTTTATAGCTCTTCTCTTAGATAATTGCTAGAAAGCTGCCGTTTTTTTAACTGAAAACTTTTTGTCCATTTTTCACTAAGAGTGTTATAATAATTAATGAAATTTAACAAACATAATTTTTTAAACAAGTTATTATTGTTTAAACTATATATTCTTAGGTTTTCAAGAATATTTCAAATATCTGTTTTATTTCAGAAAAGCGCATATTCACAAAAAAAAGATTGTTTAAATAATAATTCTCTGTATTTTTTATTTGTTCGTATCTAAAAAGCCAAAGCAAAGTTAAGAATTTCATAAAAAATTGCAATTTTTTAAAAATTATTTAAGATAATATTATTTAAAATAATAATAAATTGTTTAAACAACTATCTGCCATTAATATAGATAAAAATAGCTATAGAAAATAGTCATTTGTTTACACAATTATTTTTGCAAAATTTAATTAATTATTAAGTCACTCCCAGTAGAAAATGGACAAATAGTTTTAAAAATTCAGAAAAAACGCAACTTTCTACCATTAAACAAAGAGAATGTTATTAACAATAATAATATTTTAAACCATTTGTTTGTTAACTTGAATTAATTAATACTCCGCTCTAATTGAAAAGTGAACAAAAAGTAACAAATTACAAGGAAAAATACCGCAACTTTATTATTAATATAGAAGCTAGCTAAAAATAATAACAATTTGTTAAAAAAATTATCCTTCTTAAATCGAATTAAACATTAACTTATTCCAAGTGGAACTAAACAAAAAGTTGAAAATTTTAGAAAAAAATGCAGTTTATCGCATTATTTAAAGAGAATATTATTAACAATAACAATAATAATATTTTTAAACCATTTTTTTGTTAACTTGAATTAATTATTACTCCACTCTAATTGAAAAGTGAACAAAAAGTTATAAATTTCAGGGGAAAAAACCGCAACTTTATTATTAATATAGAAGCTAGCTATAAACAATAACAATTTTTTAAACAACTATCCTTGTTAAACGGAATTAAATATTAACCTACTCCAAGTGAAAAGTAAACAACAAATAGAAACCTTTAGAAAAAACTGCAATTTATCACATTATTTAAATAAAATATTATTAACAATAATAATAAATTGTTAAAACAATTATTTTTGTTAAGATTATTTAAGTATTGTATCACTTCAATTGAAAATTGAACAAAAAGTGAAAATTTTTGAAAAAATGCGATTTTCTGTCTTTATTCTAAGAGCAAATTGCTAAAAATAATAGAACATTTATTTAATTAACCAATAACCAGTAAAAAGTAATCTTTTATGTATCATAAACAATTGCATTTGAAAAAACACATAAAATCATAATTAGTGTAAAAAACACGATAAATCCATTTTTTCACCTATGGGGTTTTTGTAGGACACTATAAAAAAGACTTATCGATTCTAAATCAAATTAACAACAAAAAAAAACATTTTTTCAAAATAAAAAAAGGGAATTTTTTTCAACTTGAAGAACTTTCCTGACGATAAAAAGTAGAAAAAAATGTTGAATCCATATTTGGACCAGCCTAATGAAGCATAGAGTAGTCAGTAGAGTAGATTCTAGAGTTATGGAGTTATACGAGGAAGCGGATTGAATGAAGGCGAGTGAGAAATAAAAGGCGAAAGGGTTGAGTGGAATGCGGATTAAAGTGGGAGCAGTGCAGGAGCCAAGTGGAAAGACAAGTTGAAGAGAAAAGATGCAAGTTTACGAGGATAAGGAGGAAAGAAAGAAGGAGTGAGAGTGGGTGACTCGAGAGAGGCAGAGAAAGGGACCGGTCCCCTCGGGTGTCTCAGGTACGTTAATGGGCCTTGGTGGTGGGGGGCAATGTGGACCCAAGTGGAGGGGAGCGCTGCGGACCAAAGTGGAGGGGAGCGATGCCCAATGGCCCAACCGCCCTGACTGGGGGTAGCGGCCTGCTTGCAGCGATTCCCATTTCACAGAAGACCGGTCGCCTTCTGAGTAACCGGTTGTCGCTCTAAGTCTCTTGCAGCTTTTGCAAATTTTCAACAAGTCCTTTCAGTTCAGCTCATCTTCAGATGTCACCGATGTGACGATTTAAATATTCTTACAGTTTCTGGAGTTGGGGTTCAAAGTGGAATTTTAAATTTGAACTAGAATTTGCAAATCGAGTGGAAAATCATAATTCAAAATTAAAAATAATTTTAATTAAAGTACCTTCAGTTTAATTTGATGAAGATGAACGGGTCCAGCGTGGATGTAGTTTGGGATCCACAGACGCAGATGAGTTCCTTGGATTGCTGGGATTACTCCATCGAATTGGCATGTCTTCAAGGACCAGAAGGTAGAGGAAAATCGTTCCTTTTTTTAGGGAACTTTATTTTCTTAAGACTTTATAGTGTAGAGGAAGTTTTGAGTCTTCGCTGGGGTGGCTTCTCAACTTCTAGTGCAGTTTCTGGATTATTGTGATTATTTATCAGTGATCAATGAGTGGATAGTGTCATGGTTGAGTGATTAACAAATAGAATGTGTTAAACTTTAAATGATTCAAAATTAAGGACAGGGAGTGTCATTCCCATTTAAACCAGTATAATATCGATCATCGACCTTTCCTTCGATTTTCAAGTAATGATCGATTAAGAAAAATCTGAATAAGGATTTTAATTTTAGTCATTTACTATCATATTTTAATTTTTTAGATTTACATTTTTTTTATCTTAGACTGCTTAATTATTTCCAAAAAGTGCTTGAATTTCGTTTGGATGAGGATTTTTTACCGAGGGCGTTATTTTTTTTTTCTTCCTTTTTTTTATTTTGAATGGAAAATTCAATTTAAATTGTCATTTAGACGTAACTGATTATGTATACAATTTGATAGCGTGAATTGTAACGTAATGATTTCGTTAGTCTGAAGAATTTCATGTATCCGTAAGCCTCGGAAAATTTTCAGCAATTTTTGAATTTTGTAAATGCAGGGGAAATAAACCGCTTGGTCACAACTTTATTTTTAGATTCTAATCCACTGATTTTGTCTTAGAAAATTCGTCTTTTGGGCTTGGAATTTCAACAGTTTCGTAGCCAGTTCGACTATTTGGAAAAAATTTGACTTTTTTGGTAATAATATTTATTGGTTTAAAATGACTTATATTTAATTAAAATTTGACCATTATATTTTTTGTTAAGATAAAACTTTAGCTTATAAATTTAACTATTTGGTTATAAATTGATTGATTTTTTTAGCATTGAAGTATTTCTTTGAAAATTCGTCTTTGGTTAAATTTAACTATTTTTTATTTAAAATTAAAACCGTTCTGAAAATGTTATTTTTTGCTGTTAAAAGGTGATTCACTTTAATTTTACAGTTGAACACTTTATTGAAAATTCGTTTTTAACTGTTGAAAATTAGATTTTTCAATTAAAAATTTCACTGTTTGATTGGATATTAGCTTTTTTACGAGAAAAATTTATTATTTCTAGCGAAAATTAGAATTTTTGCATGAAAATTCAAAAATTTTATTTTCATCTTCGTTGAAATTTAATCTGTTTTATGTGGGAATTAAAGTATTTTTTGAAATTTATCTTTTTAGGTTCAATTCAACTATTTTTAAAAAATTTGAAAGAAAAATCTTTCGTGGTTGAAATATCATTTTTTGATTTACATATATAATTTTAGTTGAAAATTGAGCTACTTTGTTAAAAATTATTTTATTTTGTTGTCAAACATTCAAATTTCAACAATTTGGTAAACAATTCTACTTATTTGCTAAAAATCTTCTGTTTTTATTTTGCAAATTAATGATTTAAATTAAAGTTTTAACTATTTTGTTAGGTAACAACAATTTAGTAAAAAGTTTCAATATTTGATGGAGAATTAAACTTTTTCTTGCGGGTTCTTTTTTTATTGAAAATTATTTGTTTAATCAAAATTTAACTGTTTGTTTAGATATGTAAATTTTTGGTCAACATGTAACGTTATGATTGAAAGCTTATATTTTCGCATGTAAAATTAAACTGTTTAGAAGAAAATAAGTATTTTTGCTTGAAAATTCAACAATTTGGTAGATAATTCTTCTTTTTTTGTTAAAATTTTGTTGTTGTATTGAAAATTAATGTTTCAAATTAAAATCCAACTATATTGTTGGATATTTAACTATTTTATTTTGACAATAATTTTTAAATTGAAATGTAACTATTTGTTTAGCTATGTAATTGGTTGGTTGAAAATGGACTTTTTGATTGAAATTTCATATTCTCGAGTGTAAAGTTCAGATGTTTTGAAGAAAATTGGTCTTTGGGTTGAAAATCCATTATTTTTGTTTAAAATTATTTTTTTTCTTGAAAATAAATTTTTGTTGATCAGAATTTAAATATTTTTACTGCTTGGTCAAAAGTTTGTTCAGGTTCGTCTTTTTTTTGTAGAAAATTTATCTTCCTAATTGAAAATTCAACTATTGGATTGAATTGTGCGAATTTTTTTAGATTAAAAAATTTTTGTTAGTTCTATGCTTTTCAGAAAATAGAAAACAAACCAAATGTTTTTTTAAATACAAAAATGGAGAATTTACAATCAAATTAAATTGTCTCTGATTCTAATTAAGGAAGATTATTATCAAAGAACCTGAAATATACCGAAAGTTAAAATCAGCTTCCTCTAATTTTTTGTTTAAATCTCAAGACACTATTAATTTTTTTTATTTAAAGAAAATCTAAGCGAGTATTTTATTCTTAGTTTATTTTATTTTATTTCAGTTATTTTGGATTAAATGTTTTTTTTTCTTATCGTACTTTCTAAACTGAGAGTTCAAGAAAACAGTTACCTTCTAATTATTTCCAAGAAGTGCTTGAATCTCATTTTGATAAGGATTTTATACCAAGAAATTTATATTATTTTCTTCCTTTTTTTATTTAACTGGAAAATTCTATTTTTATACCAAAATATTTTTATCTTTATCCAATTTTGGAAATGACCTACTTTCCACTCAAATGAATAAAAAAGTATTGAATTTAAAATTGCAAATAAAATTTTTTACGCAGAATTAGTGAACAGCAATTTGGTAACGTAAAATGAAATATTTAGTGTCAAGAAATTTACATTTTGTTAATTTATCACTGTTTTTATTTAACTTGATGATTCTATTTTTATTAAAAAAAAAAACTTTTCATCTTCATCGAATTCCACTTTAGGAGACAAGCAATTTTTATTTCGTTATCAATTATTATCAGGTTGCAAATTCGACAATATGAAATGACACGTAATCATTACATTATTCGAAATAATTTCAGATTCAATTTGGCATTAAAAAATGTAATACCAGGTGCTACAATTTGTTAATTTTATCGTGGCTTACTTTTGTAAGTCCCTCTATTTTTTCAACTATTTCAAATATTTTACTTTTTTATTCTGGTAAAGGATTTCATGCTCTTTCGAAATCCGCCAGAAAATTGTAAACGAACTTAAAAATAAAAAAATAGCGTTAGTCAGAAATTTAAAAAAACTGAAAAAATGAGGCTAATTTTTTGCGAGGTAGATTTGGTAAGTTTAAAAAAATTTTTCATTGCGTTTGGTTGAAAGTTAACTTTTTGATTGAAAATTCGTATTTTCTTTTTTTAGAAAATTCGCCTTTTTGGCTGAACTTTTCAAAATTTAGAGTACATTTTTTTTCTTTATTGTTTACAGAAAAAGTCTAGGTTGAAAATTCAACTTCTTGGCTTAAAAATGAAAGTTAAAAATTAATTTTTCAACTGATAATTGAACTATTCAGTTGTAATTTCAAATTATTGGTTGAAAATTAACTATTACTATTACATTTTGTGTAAAAAAAAATTATATTTTTAAATAAAAAATTTAACTTTTTTGTAGAACATTATTATTCTTTAGATTGTTTTTTTTTAGTTTAAAAATTCATCTTTTCGACATTTTGGATAATATTTTTTCTTGACTAAAAAATCTTTCTTAGTTGAAAAATCGTATTTTTTATTTAATGAAGACATTTAACTTTCTTATTTTGCTGAGAGATATAGCACTTTTTCGAAATTTCCAGAATTTTTTTTTTATTTAAAAAATGGCTTGTATCCATCTGAAATTTTTTATTTTAAAAACGCACAAGATGCGAAAAAAATTACATGGCAAAGATGTTATTATTGATCAAAGAAATATTCATAAAATAATTTACAATATTTTCCCCAGTTTGTCATAATTTTTTTCAAAAAATCTTTGGCGTCCAGTCTAAAAGGTTTTCAAATACCAAAAATCTATAGATATTATTTGAAGAGAAAAATAATCTCGAAAATATTTGCAATATAAACTCGAAATAATCACCTCGGAATGTTAGCTTAGCACTTGCGCTTACATTCCCCTAATCCCAAATTCTGGTTGGCTCCACTTGGGATTTTCTCATAAGAAATAAATCTGTGTGGTATAGAAATTAAAGAGCCTAAATTTCTTTTCTATAGACACAAGGTCTAGACTGAGTATTAAGCACTAATAGTACAAATTTGCAAAATTCTGCAGTGATTTGAAGAGGTTTCAGATAAGTCGATGATAAGTTGTCTTTAAAACTAACAAATTTACTTAGTGTTTATGAATTCTGAGTTTAAATAATATTTTTACAATTTTTAATTATGAAACTAATATAATTTATAATGTTAACATTTAAAAACTTGTTGTATATGTAAAACATATTTTTTTAGAGTGTACAACTTTTTTATTTTACAGATCTAATAATATTAGCATAAAATATTCACTAACTTGAACTGCACCTCTTATTGAAGACAATGACGTGTACGTTTTATGAGAAGAATTTTAATATTTAAAAAGACCTTTATGCCACGAAGTAATTATTTTTCATAGTTTTTAGCAAGAAAAACTTTCAGCCATTCAAAACTAAGCGGCTGGCTAGTGCAAATTTATTTCCATAAAGAAATTAATTTTTGTGATGTAAATACTTTGACCCAAATTATTATTATAGGTACACTTATCTTTAATTTAAGCCAAAAAAATTCAAAAATCTTCACGGGTTCCCGAAATACGACTGAAAATGTCCAAGAGTATAAGCGTCGGCTAACGGTCGGCGTTATCCAGCGAGGCTAGTCGACAGCAGTGATAGCCGACTGAGGCTTTGACATTTTTAGTCGTATCTCGAGAACTCTTTAAAATTATTTTAAATTTTATTTGCTTGAATTAATTACAAGACTTCAAAAAATGTGAGGAATGAATTTTAGATTTTTTCTAAAACTTTCCTTGGTCACACCACAAATTGAAGTTAGGGAACAAAATCTGAGAAATTCTCATCAATCACTGGTGTCGACTGGCCTCGCTGGTTACGCAACCGAAATCCGATGCAGACGCACTTAGCCATTTTTGGTCTTGTCTCGGGATCCCTTTAAGATTTTTTAAATTTGATTGGCTGAAATTAATGGTCAGACTTTGAAGAGTGATTTAATTTGTTACAGTTACTGGTTATATAATTCAAAATGACTGATTTCAGTTGTGAAAATACTTCGTTATGTTATTTAAAAATTACTGATACGGTCAGTGGACGTTACTGATTAGATACATCTGTTTTTATTGTTAGGAAAATGAAATAAATTTTCTTGTCTCAAAATTATTAATCATTTAGGTTGAATTAAATGTTTGTGAATTTTTATTCATTTGTTGATAAATCAAATACTTGATTAAAAATTCATCTTTTGTTGTTTAACATTCATCATTTTATTTCAAAAATATTTTTTGTTGTATCTTAGAAAATAATTTTTTTTTAAACTTGAAATATAACTTTTTTCGTTTTCGTTAAAAATGATCTTTTTTGCTTAAAAATGATTTAATTTGTTAAAAATTCAACTTTTTGGTTTAAAATCGTATTATTTGGTTGAAATTTAATTATTTTGTTGCATTTTTTGTATTGAAAATTAATTTTGTTAAATGCAACGTGCACTATCCCATTTTTGGTAATTTTTTTAAATAAAAAATTCATCTAGTTGGTTAAAACTTCATGCAATTTCTTTAAAAATTGGCTTTGTTGGTACAAAACAAATCTTTTAAAAAAATCTAATAAATTGTCCTTTTTGATGAAATTACAATGTTTTTATTTAAAATTAAAATCTTTTTTGCTTGAAATATAAATTTTTCTATTTAATATTGAAATCTTTTTTAGTACAAATTATAGTTATTAAATTTGTTGTGTTCAGGATTCAACTTTTATTTATCTTTTTATTATCTTCTTTGGTTGCAAATTCATCATTTCTGTTGAACAATTATATGTATTGTTGAAAATTTATGTTTCTTAGTTCGAAATTTAATTATTTTATTCAAATTTTTTTTGACGTTGAAAATTAGTCTATTTTAGTCGAAAATTCTACTTTTTGGTAGACAATTATTCTTGTTCTTTGAAAATTCAATTTTTTGGTTGAAAACTCGTGTTCTTTGGTGGAAAATTAATCTTGTTGGCTGAAAATTCGTCTAGTTGCTAGAAAATTGAATCTATTTTTCTCAAAATTGAACTTTTATATTAAAAATTCCTTTTCCTTGTTAGGAATTAATTAATTAAAAATTGGAAACAGTTGACTTTTAACTTAAAAAAAATCATTTTCAACAAAGAAGTTCATTTTAAATCAAATTGTTGCATTTAAACCAATTAGTTAAACTTTTAAACAAAAGCGACTAATTTTACACAAAATAGTGGAATTTTCAACCGAAAACTTTATTTTTCAACCTACAAAAATGAATTTTTAACCAGCTGATCAATTTTCAAATAAATATTACCTTATACAAATAGTTGAATTTTCAAGCTAAAAAGAAAAATTTTTTTTTATAAGGGTGTTGCATCTTCAACAACAGAAGATACTATTTTTTTGCCAAAAAAGATTAATTTTGAATTCGAAAAAATAAAACGGTTCAATTCTCAACTAAAAAGGTGACTTTTGAAACAAAAATAGTTGAATTTTCAACACAATAATTAAATTCTTAACCAAAAGCAGTAATTTTGAAACAAAAGCACTATAGTAGACTTTAAACAATTTTCAGTAAAACAAAAGATCTTTCTTTGAAAAAAAGATGGATTTTTTTTAACCAAAAGTGATATATTTTTAACAAAAAATATAATACAGTTTTCAACCAAACAAAATAATAAAATATAACTTTTAATACAAAATAATTGGATTTTTTATAATTTTCTATTATTGCGTTTGCATTTAAGCGAAAGAGAGGCAAAAATTTTAAAATAGGGGGAAAAAGAGGGGTTTTTCTAAAAACTAAAAAAATATTAGAAAAACCTTTCTTTCGTCGAAGCTTTATTTTTTTGTTTGTTAAAACCGCTACTGTTCGGTTGATAATTCAGCAACCTTGATAATTCTGCCCAAATGACCATTCCTTGTGTTCTAAAAAAACTTCTTTTTTTCAAAGCATAAACAAAAGAATAAATTCCGTTTTAATTGTTATTTAAGGAATTCTAAACATTTCTTGGAAATGTAAGTTTCTTATGAGTAGACGAATCCAAGCGGTGAAATTGATCAAATGCGCTGACTTGTGTAATTTTTTTCCTTCTTTAGACTCGAGTAAATATTTTCGATTGCATCACACTGAGCACCAAAGACTGATTTTCGAGTTAAGGGCATGTGACACAGCTAAATACCTATATTACCGACGACAGCTTTTCAGTTCACTGAATGTTTTTTTGAACCTAAGAACTTTTTTTGTAAATAAAATATCAAGCTGAAACTTTGGGAAATGTATTAGAGTGCAATAAAGTACGTTTAGGTACTGCATTTTGGTAGGAACTTCACTGAAAATTATTTCATCTTTTTTCTGAACCTCAACATTTTTTGAACGCTCGAACTTTTTTTATACATAAAATATCGGCCTCAAACTTTGAGAAATGCAAGAGCCGAAAGAAAACTACGTTAAAGTACAAAGGTTAATAATAAAAGATGTAAAATAAAATATTTCAACAATCAATTCCAACGGCATCAGCCGGTAACGTTGTACACGAAAATACGAAACCTGGCGGCCACTAGACGAGGCTCCAGAGAGTTCGTATTTTCGTGAACAACGTTACCGGCTGATGCCGTTGGAATTGATTGTTGAAATTTTTTTTTACATCTTTTATTATTAAACTTTGTACTTTAACGTAGTTTTCTTTCGGTTCTTGCATTTCTCAAAGTTTGAGACCGATATTTTATGTATAAAAAAAGTTCGAACGTTCAAAAAATGTTGAGGTTCAGAAAAAAGATGAAATAATTTTCAGTGAAGTTCCTACCAAAATGCAGTACCTAAACGTACTTTATTGTACTCTGATACATTTCCCAAAGTTTCAGCTCGATATTTTATTTAAAAAAAAAAGTTTTTAAGTTCAAAAGAACATTCAGTGAACTGAAAAACTGTGATCGGTAATATAGGTATTTAGCTGTGTCACATGCCCTTAATGGATTATGCACACAATGTAAAAAAAAACCCTTAAGGTTGAAGAAAAAGAAGATAATACCAATAATAAAGATAAGAAGGAGGGGAAAATTCTGTCAAGTCAGAAAGGTCTTTTGAATCAAGAGGCACTCAAATGCCTCTGTTTCCAAGGTCCTTGCCCTAACAGCAATTCTGGCATTCTTTGCTTCTGACTCGAGGTCATGCACCAGAATCAAGAAGCGGCGCGAAGAAATGTATTTGCAAACGCGATATGAGCCATCAATTCACTGTCTGCGAATAATTCGCATAAATTTACATCGATTTTTGCCCTATTTGATAAACACCTTTCTAATAAGGAACCGTACTAAGATTACGTAACACCTCAATGGGGGGGGGGGGG
>NC_046664.1:5042654-5062846 GCF_010883055.1 Belonocnema kinseyi | reverse complement strand
CCGAGACAATATCTATTTAGTTATAAAGTTTATTATTTAGTTGAAAATTTAATAATTTTGTTTTAAAAATTCCTTTTTGTTGCAAATTCAACTGTTTTGTTCAAAATTCATCTATTTGGGTTAAAAATTTTGCTTCTTTTTCAGTATCAATATTGCATTTTTTTGTTGTTGAAAAATATAACTGTTTTGTTGAAAATAAAAGTATTTCCTGCAAAATTACTTTTTGTTCAAAATTCCTGTTTGTCAGATTAAATTAAAACCTCAAACTGGGAAATGAATTGCATTCTTATTTGGCAGAAATGACATCTTTCTTAGATACAAATGCAAATATTTAGTTGAAAATTCAAAACTTTTGATTAAAAGTCATACTTTTTTTAAAAAAATTCTTCTGTTTTTTATTGTTGAAATTTTCACTACTCCGTAGAAAATTAACTTTTTTTTTAAAATTTAATATTTTGGCATTGAAAAGAGAACTGAAATATTTTCTGGACGAAAATTCAACTTTTTTCTAATTAAAAAGAAAATTCATCTGCCTCAGTACAAATTTTGTCTTCCTTGGATAAAAATTCAACTATTTGGTATAGAATTAAATTATTTTAATAAAATATTTCCTTTTCAGTTTAAAAAATTCATCCTATTGTATTCAGATTCCAATTGTTTCGTAGAACCTTATTTTTTGTATAAAAATTCATATTTGAATCTTGAAAAGTCATTCGGAATCTATTTTTAGATTAAAATTCAACAGCTTACATTTTTTTAAATAAAAATTCATTTGGTTAAATCCTTCGTTGAGAAATCTTTTTTTTCATGAAGCTTTTTATTTTTAGTTGAAAATTTATGTTTTGCATAAAATTTAATTTTTGTTTAAATTTAATATTTTATTGTTGAAAAGAGAACTGAAATCTTTTTTGGATGAAAAGTCATCTTTTTTTTCATTTGGTTTTTAAATTAAAAATTAATCTGTTTTAGTTTTTGTTGTTAAACAAAATTCTTCATTTTATGTTAAGCATTTCATTTTTTTCCCTGAAACTTATTTTTTGTTAGAAAATTAATATTTTGATCTCGAAAAGTCAACTGGAATCTTTCTTGGAGGAAAATTCAAATGTTTTTTTTACTTTTTTGTATGAAAAGTCATCTGTTTTAAGAGAATTTTTTGTTGATAAAAATGCCACTATTCAGTAGAAAATTTAACAATTTTGTTTTGGTTGAAAAAACTGTTTAGTCGAAAAGCTTTTTTTTTAATTTAAAATAATATTTGAACTGAAAATGTAACATTGAGATTTTGTTAAGATTGATCCTTTTTAGTTAAAAATTCTCATTTTTTATTAAAGAAATAATTTTTTGAGTTAAAATTTTCATCTTTTTTGGGTAAAACTTCATCAGTTTCGTGGAAAATTATTATTTTCTGCTTAAAAATCATATTTTGGTTTGCAAATTCGATTTTGGTGAACAAAGGTCGTCTTTTAGCTTGAGGGTTCCAGAACTTAGAGTAACTTTTATTTCTTCCTCTGATAAAAAATCTTCGTTTGCTGAAAATTCATCTTTTTGATTTAAATATGAACTATGACAATTTTTTGTGTGGTATTTATCTTTTTAAATAAAAAATTCAACTATTATGTTCAAACTAGATAGACATTTTTTTAAAGTTAGGGAATTTTACCAGAAAAGATTTTCTATCGAAAAAGATAAATTTTTAATAAAAAAAGAAGAATTAAAAAAAAATTTCTACAAGACACTTGCATTAACTATCAAATAGACAAACTTTCCAGAAAAAGGGACGATTTTTCAAAAAATATTGAAGATTTCGACAAATAGTAAAATTTTCAAGCAAAATTTTCAAGTAAAATTCAAGTTGAATTTTTAAGAAAAAAAGTTACTTTTCAACCAAGAAAGATAAATTTTCAATCAAGAAGGATGACTTTTCTTCGATAAATGATCAATTTTAAATCCAAAAGAATGAAGTTTTAACAGCATAGTTAAATTTCGACCAAAAAGGATAATTTATCAAGATAGTTTTTAAAAAAAATAATTAGATTTTTAACAAAAAAGTTTAGCTTCTAACCAAATAGTCGAATTTGCAGTATAGAAAAATAAATCTTTAGTTAAATAGAGGAATTTTCGAACAAAAAAGATAAGTTGTTTGTTGAAATTTAAATTCTTCCTTGAAAATTTATGTAATTGGTTATAAAATAATCTTTTTAGCTAACAATTTAATCTTCCAGTATAAAAATTCATCTTTTTGGTTGCAAATTTATTTTTTTTTTTAAATTTAACTATTCTATTTTTAGATTAAAATTGGTCTTTCTTAATTGAAAATTCATGTTTTTTTTTATTTCGATTTTTTTTTATAATTTATTTTTTGAATTGAAGTGTTTTATTTGTAATTCGTTTTCGTAACTGAAAATTAAACTATTCGACTTTTGATTGCAGATTTTATCCTTCATAATTGAAAATTCAAGTTGTTAGAAAATTAAGCTTCTAGCTTGTCATAAAATTGTTTAAAAATTATTTTCCTTTAAAAACAGGCTTGCAATAAACTGAATTTTGAAAGAGAAAATTTTGTATTTTACTTTATCAAGAATTTTTAATAATATTTATTTTTGAAGGATTTAAGGAAAATAAATTATTAAAAAAAAAAAAAATGTTAATCATTTCTGTTTCAGATCTCCAATTGGCTGCAGAGCTCGGTAAAACATTGCTAGAACGAAACAAAGAATTGGAAAACACCATAAGATCGCAACAAAACACAATTGAAGAGCAATCTCATGAGATAGAGGTGAGTCATTAAAATTATAATTTTCGAAAAAAAAAAACCCAGGAGAGCCTATAAGTATTATTTAAAAAGTTTAAATTAATTAGGGAATTACGACTTTAAAATTGAAGATTTTTGGATATTTTAAATAAATTATAAAAATTTAAAGTATTATAAACATTTCTTCTGAAAATAAATTGTATATTAGTCGCAGCCAGGAAATGATATTAATTGGCAGCTTCCACGTAGACCCCTCAATTACAACTCAACAATGCATTTCCGGGTCGATGCATTATCCTCTCCGCTTAAATCTTCTTTGCAAATATGTATTATTTTTCGTGCAATTTTTTCAGAATACGCATAATTTTTAATTAAAAACTTTTGAGGGTGTGTCCACTCGGCGAATGATATAAAATTTCCAGTTATTGCCCGGTAAATTTGGCATTTGCACGGTCTAGAATTCTCAATCAGAATTATAATTCCTACAGCTGTTAGAAATTTATGGCACATACAAATAAAAATATTTAATTTGCAATAAAAAGAATATTGAGATAATTAATCGAGATAAAAAGTACCCTATCCTTTAATTTGGACCAAATTACATCTAGTATACAAAATTTCATCAAGATCGGTTAAGTAGTTTCGGAGTTTAGTAGCGACAAACATCCTGACGCGAGATTTGCTGCTCCCCTGAGAAACTGCGTAAGCCAGAAGTTCTAGGAAGACTTTTTTTTTAATACAGTTTCAGATTCAAAATTACAGATATCTTTTCTAATGTTCCCTGTTCCAAATGGTAATTCATTTTCACTTAAAACCACCCGATTACAAGATTTCAAAATATAAAAAAATCGCAAGTCCTTTTTATTATTCGTTTCGTGATTAAATAAACTGAGAGTCATAGAATATTCAAATACTTTTAATAATAAAGTTTTCGGTCATTTCCGGGGTCTTTCCAAGCGAGCGAAATTCCCGACTTTTCTCCGATTTCCTCGTCAGGTAGACATCATGATTTTGAAAATTTTGAGTTCAAAATTTTCAATTCTGATCCTGAAGGTAAGTTTAAAATTAAATTTTATTTATTTATTTTTAATTTTTATTTACAGTATATGAAAAAACAGACTGCTGCTCTCAGAGAAGTTAATGATTCTCGATTGAAAATCTACGAACAGTTGGAAGTCAGTATTCAAGATTTAGAGCGTGCCAATCATCTTCTCGTCGTTGATAATGCTAATGAGAAAAAGGTCATAAAAAGGTAAGAAATTTTCATTAATATAGCATTAAATTGATGGCTTTAGTGTTTCCCGTTATGTTTCTAAACCCATCTCATCAAAATCTCAACTCCTCTCATCGAATTCCCATCTTATCTCATCGAAATCCGATCTATTTTCATCGAAATTTCATCTTATCTCATCAAAATCTCATCTCTTCTCATCGAATTCCCATCTTATGTTATCGAAATCTGATCATATCTCATTGAAATCTGATCTTTTCTCATCGAAATTTCATCTTATCTCATCAAAATATCATCTGTTCTCATCATTTCTCAAAGAATTCCCATCTTATCTAATCGAAATCTGATCATTTCTCATCGAAATCTCATCTTTTTCCATCGAATTCCCATCTTATCTAATCGAAATCTGATCATTTCTCATCGAAATCTGATCTTTTCTGATCGAAATCTCATCTTTCTTCATTGAATTCCCATTTTATCTCATCGAAATTTCATCTTATCTCATCGAAATCTCATCTCTTCCCATCGAATTCCCATCTTATCTCATCGAAATATGATCTTTTCTCATCGAAATTTCATCTTATCTCATCAAAATATCATCTGTTCTCATCGAAATCTCGTCTTTTCTCATCGAATTCCCATCTTATCTCATCAAAATCTCATCTCTTCTCATCGAATTCCCATCTTATCTCATCGAAATCTGATCTATTTTCATCGAAATTTCATCTTATCTCATCAAAATCGCATCTCTTCTCATCGAAATCTCATCTCTTCTCATCGAATTCCCATCTTATCTCATCGAAATCTGATCATTTCTCATTGAAATCTGATCTTTTCTCATCGAAATTTCATCTTTTCTCAAAGAATTCTCATCTTATCTAATCGAAATCTGATCCTTTCTCATCGAAATCTCATCTTTTTCCATCGAATTCCCATCTTATCTCATCGAAATCTGATCATTTCTCATCGAAATCTAATCTTTTCTGATCGAAATCTCATCTTTTTTCATCGAATTCCCATTTTATCTCATCGAAATTTCATCTTATCTCATCGAAATCTCATCTCTTCTCATCGAAATGTCATCTCTTCCCATCGAATTCCCATCTTATCTCATCGAAATCTGATCATTTCTCATCGAAATATGATATTTTCTCATCGAAATTTCATCTTATCTCATCAAAATATCATCTGTTCTCATCGAAATCTCATCTTTTCTCATCGAATTCTCATCTTTTCTCATCGAATTCCCATCTTATCTCATTGAAATCTGATCTTTTCTCATCGAAATTTCATCTTATCCCATCAAAATCTCATCTCTTCTCATCAAATTCCCATCTTCTCTCGTCGAAATCTGATCGTTTCTCATCGAAATTTCATCTTATCTAATCAAAATCTCATCTCTTCTCATCGAAATTTCATTTTATCCCATCGAAATCTCTTCAAAATCTCATCTCTTTTCATCGAATTCCCATCTTATCTCATCGAAATATGATCTTTTCTCATCGAAATTTCGTCTTATCTCGTCAAAATATCATCTTTTCTCATCGAAATCTCATCTTTTCTCATCGAATTCCGATCTTATCTCATCGAAATCTGATCGTTTCTCATCGAAATTTCATCTTATCTCATCAAAATATCATCTCTTCTCATCGAAATCTCATCTTTTCTCGTCGAATTCCCATCTTATCTCATCGAAATCTGATCTTTTGTCATCGAAATTTCATCTTATCTCATCAAAATCTCATCCCATCGAAATCTCATTTCTTCTCATCGAAATTTCGTCTTATCCAATCGAAATCTCATCAAAATCTCATCACATTGTATCCTAGCTGATCTCATAAAAATATCATCTTTTATCATTGAAATCTAACATATCTCATCGAAATCATCTCATCACTTGTCATCAAAATTAGATCTCATTTCTTCACATTGAAATCTTACATAACTCATCAAAATCCCATCCCATTCTATTTCTTCTCATTAATTTCTTACAAATCTCATCGAAATATTATCCAAATCCCATCACATATTATCTCATCGAAATTACATTTCATCTTATCTCATCAAAATGTCATATTGAATCTCCCCGAAATCTCATTAAAATCCCACCCAATTATCTAATCGAAATCTCGTATCTTCTCATTAGAATTTTATATTATTTCTTCTTATCAAAATCTTATATATCTCAACTATCTGAAATAATTCAATCAATTCAAGTCAAAAGAATTGAAAGGAATTGAACAAAAAAAATTAATAAAAAAGACCCATTGGTTTCTGTACAATTGGAATCAATAAAAATTTAAGTTAAATTACAAAAAAATGTATGAATTGAAAACATTGTAAAAATATGAAAGAAACTTCATTGAATTCAGTAAGTTTGAAACGAAAATAGAAAAGTTCAAGGGAGTTCCAAAAAACTTAATGAAATGCCTAGGAATTCAAGGTTAAAATAGCATGAAATCAATTAAATAAAAACTTTGAAAAATTCTAAAAAGCCTGTGAGAATTTAAAAGAATTCAAGCATGTCATTAAAATTTGAAGGAATTTAAGGAAAATTTGAAGAATTCGATTAAATTTCTAAAAAAAAAATCAAGCTGAATATAAAAAGAATTTAAGTGAATTAAAAGCAATGGAAAAATATGAAAAATGAATTGAATTGAGTATGCTTGAAATAAGATTAGAAGAAATAAAGGAAATTTAAAAGAATCGGATAAAATGCCTAAGATTTTAATGTGAGTTTTAAAGACTTTAAGATGAAATTGAACAAAAACTTGTAAAAAATTCATTGAATTGAGTGAATTTATCAAAATTCAAAAGAATTCAGTAAATATTTTAAAAAATTTATTGTGCTAAATAACAATTTTATGAATGTGCATTATTTTGAGGTTAGGGTCGTTTTTAAGCTATCATGCCTACAAAGTAGTATAAGGCGACCCCACTCCCGGAAAACTTGGACGCGTGAATTACGATTTAGTTAGTTTGCATTGCTCGTAGCGCCTCTTACGGAAAAATGCGAAACCGAGAATTTTTTCAAAATGCTCTGCTTTTTCCTTGACTCATTTTTCATTTCAAATCATTGATATTAAAATTCCAGCACGTGTCATAGTTTATCTTTCAATTAAAAAAGATGAAATTTATATTTAAAAAATGTTTAAACCAAAAAACGAATTTTCAACAAATAAAGATTTTTCACTTAAGAGAAAAAGTTTATCTAAATTGTTCAACCTTCAAGCCAAAAGACGAATTTTCTCTACAAAAATTTAATTTGTCCAACAAAAAATATGACTTCAGAAAAAAATTAATTTCCCATGAAACTGATGCATTTTTACCCAACAAAAATGAAATTTCAAACTAAAAAATTTTTTTTTCCAAAAACGGCGAATTTTCAACTATAAAATATCGATCTCGAAAAAACGAAAAACTTACATTTTCTATTATCAAATTAATTGCAAAACAAAATGTATTATCCTCTAAACAGTTAAATTTTCAAACAGTTATAAGCCTTCTATCAAAAAAAAAAAATTTTTAACAATGTAGTGTATCTTTTACCAAAGTAGTTGAATTTTCAATTAAAAAAAGATTAATTTTCAACAAAATAATTAAACTTTTAACAAAAGAAATGAATTTTCAACTTAAAATATTAATCTTTAACAAAAAAAAGTGATTTTTTAACAGTGATCGAAGAAATTTAATTTTTTTTTTAAATGAAAATTTAACTTTTTGGTTAAATATCATTTTTGTTTGCTTGAGTATCAAGAAAAGAAGAATGATTGCATTTTCAATCCAAAAAGACGAATTTTTAAACAAAAAGGATGACTTTTGAACAAAATTGTTGAATTCTATACACAATAGTTGCATTTTTATCAAAAAAGATTGAATTTCTCTTCAAGCAGAAGAATTTTTAATCCCAAAAAAGTTGCTTTTTCATCCCAAAAAGATTCCAGTTGATTGCAAAATTAAAATTAAATTTTTGTAACAAAAAATAATTTTCTACGAAAAAATTGAATTTTTATCTAAATAGTTGAATTCTTTAACGAATAGTTACATATTTTTCCAAAAAGACGACATTTTTCGTCAAACAAATGGATTTTTAATTTTAAAAAAAAATGTTCGAAAATAGTTCAATTTTCATAGAGAACATATTTCAGTATTTTTTCTACACCTAAATATTATATTGAACGGTAAAATTTTCTACCAAAAATGATGACTTAAAAAAATTGTTGAATTTCCAACCATACAGTTACATTTCATCCAAGAAAGGTGTAATTTCTGCTAAATCAGGTGAATTTTTAAATAAAAAAGACAAACTTAAAAAAGCTAGTTGAATTTGCAACCGAAAATGGATGTGTTTTTAAGAAATTTATTTAATTTTCAACTAAATAATAAAATTTATAACCAAAAGGATAATCTGCAGAAGAAAGTTGTTGCGAATTTTCCAAATTCTAATCATTTTTAAAGTTTTTAACTTACCCTATTTTTTAAATTTAATCTTACGTTATTCAGATTTAAGATTCTTCAATTCTAAATAAGATTGTTTAATTTTAAATGTTTTAACTTAGAAATGTTAAATTTCAAATCGTTTCTAATAAAATTGTCCAATTTTCAAAATTCAATCTAAAAGTGTATAATTTGGAAGGCTTTCAATGAGAAATAATACCATTTGGAAAACTTGTATTTCAACGCTTTTCCGCAAGAGGCGCTACGAACGATGCCAACCGGGTTTTGAAATGGCCGGAATGAGGCGTTGACCAATCAGAAGCATTCCGCGGAAATAGTGCCATTCTCGCGCCGAACTCAGCCGAAGTGTTCGAAATTTTGAACTTCGCGCCAAAAAGCGTTCCGATGATTACTTTTTTATTTTTTCCGAAATTAAGACTGATCCCTCTTTTTTTTTTTTAAATTATAGTCAAGTCCTTACAATTGAAACCCTCGAGAACCGATACGATGAGCTTCAGAAAAAGTTCGATGAACTCAAAACAAAACATCAGGCTCTTGTCAGACAGCAAGCAGCAAATGAAGAATCACAGGCCAAAAATTTGTGGAAGGTGTCGTCCTCGCAAGATGACAGCATAAAGCAGGTTAATAAATTTACAAAATCTACTTTTTTTTGGTTTTAAAAAAGACATAATTTAGACAGTTAAATATTTATATTATTTACACTAGTGAAAGGGGGAAAAGAAAGAAACTGGGAGGGACAAAAATGTTTTAAAATTTGGCATTACACTCCTTTTTATGTGCCCCCCCCCCACACACACACACACTTAGAAGAAAAAGGGAGGAAAAAATTGTACCAATTGGCTCTAAAAGAAACGGAGGAATTGAGGTGATTTTTCATTAAAAAAGGGGAATAAATTCTTTTAAATAAATATATTGTAAATATTATATTAAATTAAATTTGAAACGCTTTAAATCTATCACTGTGCAAGTAAGCATGAATCTTCAACAAACAAAAAAAAGGAATTTTTACAAAAAATATATTAGTTGAATTTTTAACTAAAAAAAAGTGCAATTTTCAATCAAAAAGATGATTTTTGAACGTAGAAAAATAATTTTCAACAAAAAAAAATTACGACAAAATATATGAATTATCAACTAAAAAAGATAAATTTTTAACAAAGTAGTTGCATTTTTGAAGAAGAAAAAATGAATTGCAAACAAAAATATAATAATTGAATTTTTAAATAACAAAAAATATATTTAAAAAACGGAAATTCTGCCAAAATAGATGGACGAATTTTCAACAAAACAGTTGGAGCAGCAACCAAATAGTGGAATTTTTAAGTTATAAAGCCACATTTTTAACAAGTCAGTTGAATTGTCTAAAAAAAAAATATAAATTTCTAAAAAAAAAGTTCATTTTTAACCAACTATTAAGATTCAATTTCTACCAAAAAAAATTACAACAAACAATATGAATGTTCAACTAAAAAAAATACAGTTTTAACCAAAAATGTAATAGTTAAATTTTCCATACAAAATATAATAGTAAAATACTTGAATTTTAAACCTAAAAAATAAGAATTTTCTATAAAAAAGTTGAATTAAACCAATTTTTTTTTTAATTTTCAACAAAAAAGTCTATTTTTTATTCAAAAGGTTAATTTTCAAAGAAGCAGTTGAATTTTTAACCAAATAGTTGCATTTTTGAGGATACAGTTAAATTGCGAAACTAAAATGGTAAATTTTCAAAAAAATGACGATTTTTCAACTAAAAAGATAAATTTTGTAAAAATTCTCTGATTTTTCCTTGAGTTTGATTTTTAATTTCAAATCATTAATTTTTCAATAGCAGCATTTTAATTTTCTGATACTTTTAACACAAAATATTTTATAAACGGAATAAAACCGTTTTTCATACACAAATTAACAAAATTTCAATTTATTTATTTATTTCAAACAAAAAAATGTCTT
This sequence comes from Belonocnema kinseyi, assembly GCF_010883055.1. Taxonomy (NCBI): domain Eukaryota; kingdom Metazoa; phylum Arthropoda; class Insecta; order Hymenoptera; family Cynipidae; genus Belonocnema; species Belonocnema kinseyi. Next base: position 5,052,452 of record NC_046664.1, on the reverse strand, counting down.
TTCTACTATAAAAAATGGCTTTTTTTAACAAAATACTGGATTTTTCAACAAAGTAATTTAATGTTTAACAAAATAGTTGAATATTAAACATAAAAAGACAAATTCCCAACGAAAAAGTGTCATAATTTATATCTTAATAAAAAAAGAATTACATTCAAACAACAACCAAAAAATACAAATTTTAAATAAAAAAAAAATCGAATTTTGAACAAATAAAGATTTTTCGCTCAAAGAATAAATCAAACTTTATCTAAATTATTGAACCTTTAAACCAGAAGACAAATTTTCTTTACAAAAATTGTATTTTTAAACCAAAAACATGACTTTGGAGAAAACCATTAATTTTTCCACAAAATTAATGCATTTTTACCCCAAAAAAATGAAATTTCAAACTAAGAAATGTTTTTTTTTTACAAAAAAAAGGTTGAATTTTCACCTAAAAATAAAAATCTTTAAAAAATGGAAAAGTTACATTTTCTGTTAAAAAATTTATTAAGAAAAAATATTTTCTATTCAATAGTTAAATTTTCAACCAGACATAAATCTGCAATAAAAAAATAAATGTTTAAACATGTGGTTTAACTTTAAACAAGAAATAACTTTCTAACAAAAAAAAAACAAAGAAGTTTCAATCCAAAAAGACGAATTTTTAACAAAAAAGGATGACTTTAAACAGATGAATTTGTAATAAAAAACAAAAAGTAAATTTTCTACTAAATATTTAAATTTTCAAGAAAATAGTGTAATAGCTTAATTTCTAACCATACAGTTGCATTTTAAAATCAAAAAGACAAATGTTAAAAAAAAAGAGTTGAATTTTCAAAAGAGAATTTACATTTTTATTCAAGAAAGATTAAATTTTTCCTAAAACAGATGCATTTAAAGAATTCTTAAAAAAGAATCTGAATTATTTTAGGGCAGATTTTTTTGTCTTTAAAAAATATTAATACAAATTCGAAAAATTTTAAAAGACATTTAGAAGGTTTAGAAGTCTTAAAAAATTCCAGAAAAATTGTTATTTTGAAACAGACAATTTTAAGAAAAATGTAGATTTTTCACAATTTTATAAAGAAGACGTTTTTTGTGAATTTGGAAATTGTTAAGAAAATTTAGTTGGTTGGGAGATTTAATGACAATTTTTTTATTTTGCAGCATTTTTTTTTAAATTTTAGTTTAAAAAATTTTCAAGTTTAAAAAAATTTGCTAAAGTTATTTCAAGCTAAAAAGTAAAAATGATTAAAAATTATTTATAAAATCGAGGAAAATATTTTTATATAAACTATAAGAATTTTGAAAAAGGACTCGAGGTGAACTTTCGAAATAAATATTTTATTATTTTCATTGATTATTAAACAATAGTTTTTAGGGTTAAATGTTTTTCTCTCTTACTTTAGGTAAAAATTGCAAATATTATTTAATCGTTATATTTGTAAACAATAGGTTTTCGTAATTAATATTTTCTAAATAAAAAACTACTAACAAGGTTTGCAGAAAATATTTTAAGGAATAAAATAAGCGCTACAGCATTGAAATTAAATAAGAATTACAACTTTTATTTACAGAGAAAAAGGAAAACATTGAACTCTAAATTGTTATTGTGAAATAAAGAAAACCCAAAATATTTTTTCAAAAGTGAAAATTAATGTTTTTAATACAAAATTTAAGTATTCCGGTCTTGGTTTGAAAATTTGTATTTTTCAGTTGAAAATTAAACTTTATTGAATTTTGCACAGCGGAAAATTCAATGCTTACTTTTATTCAATTTTTGTCTTTAATTTTCAACAGATTTAATTGCTATAAAATCACAAATTGTTTTGAATTTTTTTATCTTGAAATTTCTTATTTTTTGACTGGAAAATTTTTCTTGGTTTAAGCTGTATCATTTATTAAAAAATTTATCTCTTCAATTGAAAATTGTTCAAAATTAGTTTTCTTTTTTTTACTGAAAATTAATATTTTTATTTGAAGATTCAACTTTTTACTTCAAAATTGACTTTAATGTTGACAATTCAACTGTTCGGTAGAAAATCGACTCTTTAGCTTGAAAAATCATCAATTTTGTGAATTTTTAAAATCTTTCTTAACTGATAAATCTTTCTTAGTTGAAAATACAACTTTTCTTTTGAAAATCCGTCTTCTTGGTTTTAAAATACATATTGTTTGGGTTAAAATTTAATTTATGTTGTTGAAATTAAACTATTTTGGTTAAGGTTTTCCATTTTTGTTGCTGTTGAAAATTAATGTTTTCAATCGAAAATTTAATGATTCCATTTTTGTTTGATTTTTTTTTCTTTAGTGAAAAATTCAAATCCACAATTTTATTCTATTTTTAAAAGTTGAAAAATCAACTACTGAAAATTCAATTTTCACTCTTCTTTAATTTAAAAAGATAAAAATTCAATTGTCAAAAATTTAACTACTTTCATAGAAAATTTAACGAATTGATTAAAAATTAACCTTGTTGTCTGAAATTCAACAATTTTGTTTCTTTTTTTGTTAGCTTGCCTGAAAAATTGTCCTTTGTTTAAAATTTAACATTTTTTAAAAATTCATCTTTTAGGTTTGAAAATTCATCTCTTCTCGTAAAAATGTCATCTTTTTTGGTTCGAAATATAATTGTTTGGTTGAAAATTAAACTGTGCTGGTTGACTATTCAGGTATTTAAAAAAAATTTCGTAAAATTAAATTGTTTTCGATGTTTCGATGTTATCTTTATTAATTACATATGCAGCTCTTTTGTTTATAATTTTACTATTTGTGGAACATTCTTTTTCTTATTGATTTATTTTGCTGAAAATTCCTCTCTTTTTATTAGAAAAAGAATCGCCTTGTATTTAAAGTCATCGCTTTGTTTGAGAATTCAACTATTTCGTTAAAAACTCAAATAAACTCGGAGCTCGATTTCGTAACCTCCTATTTTGCGCAGTGCGCGAGTGCTCAGTCTATTATACTGCGCAATATTATGCGTTCGAGTTTGAAAGGGTTCAGGCGACTCTGATTCTTTTGACATACAAAATGTGTGTGTCCAAAATTTAAAAAAATATTAGACCCTGACTTTTTGAAGCTTTATGCAAACTAAAACCGGTTTTTTTAGAGCGCTGCCTCAAATTTGAAAAAACAGACATCTGAAGTAGATGGAAATGTACAACAAGTTGTTACAACGATGGTTAATGATGAAGAGGTAGTGACTTTACTGAAGCAACTAACTGACGTTCGAAGCCAAAGAGCCTGGGAACAGAAAAAAGTTGCTGAACTTGAAGTTCAGCTTGCAAGTCTTCTTCATGAGAACACTGCCATGGAGGAGCAACTTAATGTTTGGCGTAATAAAGCACAAGACGTCAAAAATCTTCAAGATGAATTAAGCACCCTTGAAGAAGTGAGGTAAGTCTATCAATTTTTTTTTCGATAAGTGAAAGAAATTAATAATTAAAATTATTTAAACTGAAAATTTAATAATTTCATTTCTTGTTGAAAATTTATATTTTTTAGATAAAAATTCCTTTATTTTGTTAAAAACGGGTCTTCGAAAATTCAGAATTTTTATTGGAAATTCATCTTTTTGGTTGAAATTTAAACTTCTGTATTTTTTTCTTTAAGAATTAATTTTCTTCACTGGAAGCATTACTCTTCCATTTGGGCGAAAAATTAATATTTGAAACAAAAAACTAATTCTTTTTTAATGAAAATCCATCCGTTTTGGTTAAAAATGCAACTGCTTGATTCAAAATTGAACTATTTATTTTAAAATTTAACTATATTGTTCGGAATTCGTTTGTTTTTGTTCAAAAATTAATTTTTTGTCTGAAATCAATGGATAGAAACTTAATCTCGTTTGTTCAAAATTCATCTCTTTTGGTTGAGGATTCACATATTTAGTTTAAAAAATTCGTCTTTTTTAATTGAATTCAATTGGTTGGAAATTCGTTTTTTGTTATTGAAAATTTATTATGTAAACTGAAAAATTACCAAATTTAATTTTCATTTGAAAATTTATAATTTTTGGATTCAAATTCATATATTTGGTTGAAAATTTGTCTTTAAGTTGAATTAAATTAATTTGTATGGTTAAAAACACATTTTAGAAAGTTCATTATTTTAGTTGAAAATTAATTTTCTTAGTCGAAAATTTAGCTATTCTGCTACATTAAAAAAATAATAATTTAATTCAAAGAAAGCAAAACATATTCGATATTGATTAAAAATTAATATTTTGAATCAAACATTAATCTTTCTTAGTAGGAAAGTCATGTATTTTATACAAAATTTGTTTTTTTTTTGTGTTAAAAATTATTTTTCTCTGATGAAAATGCATAATTTTTTGTCTTTTTATGTATTTCAAAATGCAACTATTTCACCGATAAGTAACTTTTTATCTTGTTAAAAATGCAGCTATTTTATAGAAAAATTGTTTTTTTTTTATTATTTAAAATTAAACAATTTAGTAGAAAACTAAACTATTTTGACTAAAAATGAACTTTTTTTTTCAACTTCATATTTTTGGTTGAAAATGCAACTACTTTGGTAGAAAATTAAACTATTTATTTGAAAGAAAAAAAAAAACTTTTCCCTTGGAAGTTGGTTTTTTTCTGTTAAACAATAAATTGTTTTTTTTTTTAACATTTGACTTTTTAGACTGAAAACTTTACTATTTTGTGGAAAATTCGTTTTATTTTTGGTTAAAAATTTATATTTTTTAGATTAAAATTAATTTATTTTGTTCAAACCTTCTCTTGAAAAAAGTAACTGTTACATTTTGGTTTAAAATTATTATTACAAATTAAAGATTGATATTTTCTAGGTTAAAATGTAATTCTTTTATAGAAAAATGTTTTTTTTTTCTGAATAAAAATTCAACAATTGAGAAGAAAATTAAACTATTTGGGTTAAAATTAACTTTTTTGTCAAAAATTCATATATTTGGGTTGAAAATTCATCTTTTCTTTTTGAGGATTCATAGATCTGGTTCAAAACTCGTTTTTTTATTTGGATCCAATTGGTTTAAAACTCATTTTTGGTGAAAATTGTTTTTTTTTTAATTTAAAGTTAAGCAGTTCCACTTTTTGTTGAAAATGTATTTTTTTAGTTGAAAATTCAATTGTTTGGTGAAAAACTCAACTATTTTGTTGATCGTTTAATTATTTTGTACAAAATTAAGTAATTTTGTTAAAAGTTGAATTATTTTGTTGAAAAATCAACTATTTATTAAAAATTTGTCATTGTGGGTTGGGAATTCATTTTTTCTGTGTAGAAAAGTCATACTTCTTAAATTAAAATTCATTTCTCTTAGCTGAAAATAAACTTTTTTGTCAAAAATGTGTCTGTTTTGTTTGAAAATTCAACTTGAACGACCCCTAATTAGAAAAATTAATTAATTAAATCCTTGAAGGGTTAAAAATGAAACAATTTCAAACTTCGTTTAAAATTGTAGTATTATTAAAATAGGATCTTAAAGTTAAGTCTTTAAGAATGAATCATTTCCAAAGTTCGCATAACGCTTTTTAAAATTGATTCCTTTTAATCTAAAGTGCAAAAAATAGCTTGTAAATCAATAATAAACAGATAGTGAACGAGCCCTTTCTAAAGTTACGCAGTGAGCCTGGGCTCAGATGCCTCGTTGCGGAGAACCACCGCATGGGAAGAAGTGATGGGAGAGCGTCATATGTGCCGAGCGCGCGCACGATCTGGTGGGGAGCGTGCGCGCGCTCGGCACATATGACGTTCTCCCACCACTTCCCTCCATGCGGCGGTTCTCCGTAACGAGGAAGCCGAGCCCAGGCTCAGTGCGCAACTTGAGACTGGGCTCATCCGCTCTCTAAAACTCTCTGGTAACAAAACATCCAACATAGAAGCTTCAACGGAGAAAAAATAAATGAAGTCGTAGATTATTATATTTAATTAATTAAATATCCTAAATTTGAAATAATAATAATGAATTTTCCACAGGCAAGGGCACTTATGTGGTCGCTGTTTGCGCGGCATGAACGTGAGAAACCACGAAGAATTGACCCTCATGCTCGATCGAAATGGGGATATTCCGGAGGTTGACGATATGAGTTTAGCTGATTCTCTCGTGCACGAAAATCACGAAAACATCGAGAACTCTGATTCGTTGGTACAGGTAAATTCAATTTTGTACAACACGCTTGAGCCATTTTCCATCAGTCCGGCTTTTTCGCACCCTGTTCACAGACGCTATGCTTCGCTTCCACTGCTTTTCACGGGTCATTTCAAAACTCTTCAAGCCCCTCAGGCACACAAAGAGGAGAAGAGGGGCTGGTCATTTAAAAGTCAAGCTGTCAAACTAACAATTAACGCTCTCCGAATAACCAAAATTCTTAGAGACGGCTATAGCGATTTCTCATGCGACTTCCCATGCGACTTTCTCGAAAAGTTTTTTATCACTGGATTGCACTGAGGGAATTGGGATTCTTTTTACGTCGAGTGTAATTTTTTCAAGACGAATCGTAGTCAATCTAGCGCGAATCAAATTCAAATGCGGAGCGCGAGCCAAGTTCAATTGCTGAGCGCGAGCCAAATTCAAGTGCGGAGTGTAAGCCAAATTCAAATGCGGAACGCGAGCCAAAGTAAAAAAATACACGAGTCGTAAAAAGTTCCCTCCGCCTTAGTACATACCGTATTTTTAATGACAAAGTGATAATTTCAGACGTTTTTTGTAGCACAGGCTCGATTTCTGCCTATATTTAATTTCAAATAGAGGATTTTTGGAAATTTACAGATACTATAAATTACAGAAAATTTTAAAATATTGCCAATTCATCGTAATTTTGGAAATTGGAAAAAGGTTGCAGAAATTTTAGAAAAATTCTGTTATTTATAAATTTACCATCAATTTCCAAAATTTTCGGTACCACTTTTGCTTTACAGACATTTTATGGTAGAAATTGTGCATGTGATTATAAAAAGAAAGACTCTGGGCTCCTTTTTTTTTGCTTACATAAACAGCATTTGCGTAATATTTAGTTTTTCAGGGTAGTCATAAAACTTTATTTTCAAAATTTTCTGACATTTTTCTGATTTTTCTTTGAGCAATTTTTCATTTTCCATGACAATTAATATTTGAAGACCAGAATTCAAATCCTGTAACATTTCAATATTCAAAAACAAATGTGCCCAATCTTTTTTTTATCTCGCGCAATTTTTAAATCAAAATAAAAAATTAATTTTAATACTAATTTTTTGTACTTCAAAGTTATCCATAATATAATATCATAGAAAAGGAAAGCAAAAACAATATTTTGCATAATTAATATATAATGTTTTTGTAAAATATAGATAATAAAACTGTTACATTTAGGTTCGTGATAATTTTAGTTTTAAATAATACTTTATTTTTATTAAAAATATAAATTTATAGCAGAAAACACTTACGAAAGATAAAGAAAATGCTTTAAAATATTGTAAATCTGCCTTTAACCTTAATGTTTTTGGTTTAAAATGACCGTATTCGGGTAAAAAAATACCTAACATAACCTAAAATTATTTGAAAATGATATATTCTCTTTAAAATCTAAACCGATTTTCGGCGAAAGACGAAAACATATTCTAAAATTATTTAAAAATTGTATATTTTTAAATGTAATTTAAAAAAAATTTATAAATACCGATTTTCGAAGTAAAAAATCAAAGTAACCTAGAATTGTTCAAAATTTATGAATCTTGTATCAAAACGGATGTTGTAATAAAAATCTCAATTCCTGTCAAAAAACACTAACGCTAACACAAGCCTTTTAATTTTATTATTCTGAACAAAAATCATTGAATCTAAATCTAAAAATTTTTTATTAATGACGAATTATTTGAAATTTAATTATTTGTAATTAAAAACACCAATTTCAGATCAATTATCAACATAACATGAAGTTGCAAAATTGTAAATATTCTCGGAAATTTAATAACTTATAAAAAATGTAACATTTTAAATTTAAAAAAAAAGCCAAAATCACCTAAAATTTGGCAAGCTTGCAACTTTGAAAATACTAATTTCAGGTGAAACACGCCAACATAACCTATAAAGCTGTTGAAAATTGTAAATATTCACTAAAATCTAATTATTTTCTATTAAGAATACCATTAATTTTCTACGGAAAACAATAACATAAGAGAAAATTGTAATTCTTCTTCGACATCTAATGATTTTTGGTGAAAATAACGTGTAAAATAAAAATAATGTATAAAATGCTGACGTAACCTAGAATTAAAAATAAAATAATACAAATTAATGCAACTTTATTATTTTAAACAAAAATTATTGTATTTATATCTAATTATATTAGTTGAAAAATACAAATTAAGATGAAACACCAGCGTAACATAAAGTTGTTGTAAAATTGTAAATATTCTTTCAAATCTAATTATTTTTGTTTAAAAATATCCGTTTCAGGTGAAAAATTGTAAATATTCTTTAAAATCGAATTATTTTTTATAAATTTATTTATTTTATCATATATCTGTTGCTTCTAAAAATATTTACTGTTGAATATTTTGAATAGGTTTTATTAAAAAAAAAAAACTTTTTGATCAATTTTGAAGAAAGAATTTTTCAATACAAATAATAATTTTGCGTCGAATCAAGAAAAACATGTTTTTTTTTTGATTTTCCGGGTCATTTTGGCAAAATTAATCAGAATTTTGTCATCGGTACCCAGTTTTTCTGTTGTTTTTTATGTAAAAATAAAAATAAAAAACCCCAGCGTAATTCATTTTCTGAAAAAAAAGTCGAATCTGATCCGAGTACAAATTCGAAGAAAAAAGTTTGAGATTGCTTGAGAAAAATATCCTACTTCTTTTAAAAGTGTAGTTAGATGACATTTTAGTGATCAGCCCTCGGGAGAAGCACCAGTAGTAATGCTGCTTGCATATCGGGAATACAAGAGATTTTTTTATTATTTTCAAAAGAGGGCTTGGAGAGTTTGGGACTCAGTTCTAGTAGTAGTAATTTAATTTTATTTGCTTTAGGAAGCAGTTGCCACAAACATTAAACAACTGACCACAAAAAAAGAAAGATCCACAAAAAAAGAAAGATCCGCAAAAATAATACAATCCGCAAAAAGAGAACCTAAAGATTACAATTCTCTGATCTGGAATATATTGACCATAATATGGAATTCGCCGTCATGCCTCTTTTCCGAAGTGATGGAATATTTTAAAAGCCAATGCGTGTTAACAAAATACCTGCCAGCGTTTAATCCGTTTCGATTTCCGGTGTTTGTTATAAAGAAAGTTTTAATGGCGAGCATGTTTAAAAAGATATTCTAGGGTACGTAATCTACCGTTTGTCTATTCTTAACAATCGAACGTTAAACTGATTTCTCAAGTTTTTATCGACGCGTTGACGTACTTTCCGTATGCAAAATGCAGTTATAAATGGAACAGTAGAAGTTGCAAATATATTTCAAGAATTTTACACAGCTGAAAATTCCTGACAGGAACCTCGGAGGATCTTGGACGCGAAACTGCAAACGAACATGTAGAGGTAATCTTGACTTTTAATGATCCTGTACAGGTTCCATTGCAGGATGATGTGCAGGTTCCTTCGCCAAATTCCTGAACAGGAACCGTCAAGGTTAATTGTGCAGGTTCGTGTGTAGAATCGCGTCCAGAAATATATCCAGAATCCTCCGAGGATCGTGTCCAGAAACATCTCTAGGATCCTCGGAGGTTCATTTTGTAGAATCTCATCCAGAAACATTTCCAGGATCCTCGGATGTCCGTGTGTAGAATAGCTTCCAGAAAAATTACCAGGATCCTCGGATATTCGTTTTGTAGAATCGCATCCAG
>NC_046664.1:5024937-5042554 GCF_010883055.1 Belonocnema kinseyi | reverse complement strand
CACGATCCTCGGAGGTTCGTTTTGTAGAATCTCATCCAGAAACATGACCAGTATCCTCCGAGGTTCGTGTGCAGAATCGCATCCAGAAACATTCAGAATCCTTCAAGGATCATGTCCAGAAACATGTCCAGGATCCTTGGATGTCCAGAACATCTCCAGGATCCTCGGATGTTCGTTTTGTAGAATCGCATCCAGAAACATACTAGGATCCTCGAATGTTCGTTTTGTAGAATCGCGTCCAGAAACATGTCCACGATCCTCGGAGATTCGTTTTGTAGAATCTCATCCAGAAACATGACCAGTATCCTCCGAGGTTCGTGTGCAGAATCGCATCCAGAAACATTCAGAATCCTCCAAGGATCGTGTCCAGAAACATGTCCAGGATCCTTGGATGTTCGTTTTGTAGAATCGCATCCAGAAAAATATTCAGAATCCTCCGAGGATCGTGTCCAGAAACATCTCCAGGATCCTCGGATGTTCGTTTTGTAGAATCGCATCCAGAAACATCACTAGGATCCTCGAATGTTCGTTTTGTAGAATCGCACCCAGAAAAATATTCAGAATCCTCCGAGGATCGTGTCCAAAAACATATCAGGGATCCTCGGAGGTTCGTTTTGTAGAATCGCATCCAGAAACATTTCCAGGATCCTCGGATGTCCGTGTGTAGAATAGCTTCCAGAAAAATTACCAGGATCCTCGGATATTCGTTTTGTAGAATCGCATCCAGAAACGTGTCCAGGATCCTGCGCGATTCCTTTACAAGAATTTTCAGCTGTTTGTTGTTTTTAAATTAAATATCTATGGTTTTGACCCCCATGGCACTCATTTTTACAATGTGGATTACGGTTTTTAAGATTTTAATGCGTACGCTTACACAATTTTAATATTTTTTATGTGATTGCATGATAATATATCCGAGAGAAAATTTATGTGTTATAACGCCAAAGTTTGTAAATATTTGTTTGGTGTTTTTGCCGGTGTTAGGAGTATTGATGTACCTTTTTCTTAAGTCTGTAATTTATTTTAATGGTTCGTAGGGACAGATATTTTATATATTTTTGTTAATTTAGGTAGAAAATTAGTCATTCGCAGTATTCTGTCTTCTCTTTGAGAAAATGAAGGATTTTATTTCCTATGCCAAATTGAACTGATAAATTTAAAAACTTATCTTCAACTTATTTAAGTAAAATTTGTAATTAGTTAGAAAAAAGTCCCTAAAGATAGGATATTCACTTTCTGCATTAGAAAATATTTTTTACTAAAAATATTTCTGACTGCATTATTTGGATAAGAAATGAGTATTCATTATATTGGTATAATTTCGGAAAGTGCATATAATTTTTAATATAAATTAAAAGAATAAAATTCGGGGAGCATTATACTTGTATTCGATATTATTACAATATCAGTAGAAAATAATTATTTTTTAGAAACATTTATATGGTCTATAATAAATTTTATTTAAATTTTAATGGCTGAAATATATAATTGGGAATTCAGAAGCAGCGAATTTCGAATTTATAGGGAAAACTTTTGAGTGTCCCACAGACTGACGATAGAAAAATAATAATGTGATTCTGATTAGTATATTAGGGTTCCTAGCATGGTTTTGTATTAGTTTTCTAGTCGATTTTTTATCAAGTTTTGTTATGCGATGTAAATGCCAGATTTATATGATCTTAAATAAACATTTTTTTCGTATTAGGTTGTCTTTTAATGTATCTAATATCCTATAAATCTGGTGAACGTCCTGATCCTTTTAACCAGTTATCCTGCTTTTGCACCTCCGTTATTCACTTAATTCAAATTTTAATTGCAATTTTCATTTTCATACATTTTAAAAAACAGGCTTGCCAGCCAAAATTCCAAGTTCAGCGAAACAAAAAGAGGGACAATTCTGATTAGGATAGGTTTTTAAAAAATTGGGATTCATTAAAAAATTTTAATTCTTAAAAAAATTGCAAACATAAAATTTGGGTAATTGAAATATTTTGAATAGGAATTATTACTACATTTGAAGAGTTTTTCATCAAAAATTGATTAATTCCAAAATCTTTAATTTCAAATTTGTCCCAATTAGCTTTAATTTTAAATATGCTAATTATTAATATTTAAAAATTAATCATTATTATATTGGGATTGTTTCAAATTGAAAATTGAATAATTTCAAACGATTTTAATTTAATTTTGCCCCATTTTGATAGCTTTAATTTTAAATATTCTAATTTGAAAATTATTTATTATTCGTTTTAAAATATTTTTCATTTAAAATTAAATAATTTAAAAAGCTTTTAATTCATATTTTCACATTTCGGTAGAATCAATTTTAAATCGTTTAATTTGACAATAATAACGCTTATTTAATAACGTTTGAAAATAAATTATTATGCATTCGATTTTCGAAAAGTTTAAAATTCAAAATTTATTAATTTAAGACGCTTTTTGAAATCGTCAAATTGTGATTGTTAGAAATGGAATTATCATGAGATTCGGAGTACTTTTAATTAAAAAATAAATAATATGATTTTTTTTTGCGATTTTGATAGCCTTGATTTGAAATCATTCAATTGTGAATGTTTGAAAATGAATCATTATTATTATTAAATTGGAAATATTTTTTATTAAAAATTGAATAAATTAAAACGCCTTTTTTTAAATTGGGCCCCTTTTGATAGATTCCATTTTAAATTGTTTAATTGTAAACGTTTCAAAATTAATTATTATTAGATTTAAAATGTTTTTAATTAAAAATTGATTAATTTTAAATGCTTTTCACTCAAATTTGTCCATTTTTTATGGATTTAATTTGAAATCTAATTGTAAATGTTTAAAATTTTATTATTATTCTATTGTGGTTGTTTTTATTTCAAAATTGATCAATTTCAAACGCTTTTAATTAAAATTTGTCCCATTTTTTTACTTCATTTGTTTTTAATTAATTAATTTCAAACGTTTCTAATTTCAATTTCTCCCATAAAGGAATAAATAAAAAGCAAGAACAAAAAGTAAATAAAAAAAGCATTTTGCTGGCAAGCTTAAAATCACTAATTCTATTAATTATATTATTTACATGTGTGCATGAAAACCAAAACTATATTTTTAAAATATGATAGTTTCTTTACAAATTATTCCTAAGCCTATTTTTTAATTTCATTTTTATACTGTTAAAAAAGTACGAAAATAATTTAAACTTCCAAAGATTTGTAATAAACACAGAATTTAGCAATAGAAAAATTTTACTCAATGGTTTAGTCAACTGCCATAAACAATTTATCTCAAAAAATACTCTAATATATTAATTTTTCCTAGAAATAATTGTTTTTGCACCAATATAATTTATTATTTCAAATTCCATTTATATTGTTTATATAAAAGCATAACATTCTAGAAATAAAAAACTTAAAAACCTGGTATTGGCTTTAACAAAATTTATTATCTTAGATAACTAAAACATTTTTATTAAATTTGCTGATAAAGATTTCATATCAAGCAGACTACACAGCTCCACATTTTCTTAAAATAGAATAAATGGGGTGATTTTTCAACAGAATGGAGGAATAATAGGAGAGGAAATTGTTTTAAATAAAATAATTTATTTTCGACGAAATAGTCGAATTTGCAACGAAAAAGATTTAATTTTCACCAAAAGGGATTATTTTTCAACGAAAGAGTTGCATTTTCAATATACAAAGCCGAATGTTTTGGAAAATATTGAACTTTTAATCCCGAAAAGATGAATTTTCAATAAAAAAGTTAATCTTACCTCAAAAAGATCATTTTTTCAATTATTAGAATTTTAAAACATAAAAATTAATTTTAGACCAAACAGTTCCATTTAACTTATTAATTTATTTATTAATTTGCTAATTATAAAAATTAATTAATTATTTAATTAATTTTAATTTTATATTATATAAAAATTTATTAATTATAAAAAATTAAAAACTAATTTTTTTAAAATTCAGCCAAAAACAGTTGCACTTTTAACTAATTTTTTAAATCTAAAAGTCGAAAAAACTAACTTTTTAGAAGAACTAAGAAAGATACATTTTCAACTATGAAACTTTTCTACAAAAAAATATTAATTTTCAATTTCGAAGTGAAAATTAAAAAAATATTTTAACTAAGAACTGTTTCAGCCTAAAAGATGAATTTTTAATCCAAAAGTAGGAACTTTCTATCCAGAAAGACGAATTTTCGACGAAAAAATGAATTTAACAAAATAGTTAAATTATCAACAAAATATTGAAATTCACAATAAAATAGTTGAAGAATTGTTAACAAAATATTTGAATAATTTCCAAAAATTAACCAAAAATTTTAGGGTATTTTTGGAAAATTCTAAGAAATTTTCAAAGGAATTCAGAAGATTTAAATATATTTTTAAAATTTAAAAGATTCCAATAAATTTTTAATTTATTTCAAGAGTTTTTGTAGGAATTAACAAAATAGATTTCAATAATTTGAAAAGATTCCACAATTTTTAAAGTATTTTGAAAAATTTCAAGAAATTTATAAGAGCCTTAAAAAAGTTCAAAGTATTTTAAAAGATTTCAAGGAGTTTGAAATATTTTAGGGTATTTTAATTAAAGGATTCTCAGGGTTTTAAAGTGATTTTAATAACTTTAAGGAATTCTAAAGAATTTTAAATATTTTAGCGTATTTTAAAAAATCTCAGGGATTTTTCAAGAGCTCTAAATTTGTTTTGAAGGTTATCTAAAGATTTTTAAAAAATCGAAATATTTTATAACAATTATTGAAGGTTCGAAGGAATTTTTACTTTATTTAAATAATGTAGAGGAATATTAATTAATTTGCAGGAATTAACAAAAAATTTTAGAGTATTTAAAAAAATTTTCAGTAATTTTCAAGAGCTTTCAAAGTATAATTTTTCACTAAAAGGAGCAATATCAAACCAAAAAGGGAATAGTAGAATTTTCAGATTTAAAAAAATGGAAAAAAGTAATTTTCAAGAAAAAAGTGGAATTTTCAACCAATAAAATGAAATTTTAGAAAAGTAGTGAAATCAAAGTGATTGTATTATCAACCAAGAAAGATGAAAACGGCTTATTTATGGAATTATTGTGAAAATGATACGGTTACACTTTCATGAGATTACAAAATAAAAAACAATAAAAAATTGAGTAAATTCATAAAATATTTATTAGAATTAAAGGTATTCAAAATGAATTTTAAACTTTAAAAGATTTTTCGAAATTAAGATGTTTAAAGTAACGTATTTTTTTTTTTTAATCTAGCCTGAGTGTTACAATTTCTGAGAAAAATTCGAGTCAGTTAAAAATATTTTCATGGATTTAAGACGTTTTAAATATATTACAAATATTTGAAAACTAGGATAAATTTTCGAAAATTTATTAAATATTTTTTTGAATCCTTCCCAACTTCTGAAAGTCCTAAAAAAAAAGACTTTTAGAAAGACTCAAATTTCCACAATATTTTGTAAAATACTATAAAATAAAACATTTTCTTTAAAATCTTTCAGATTTTTTTCTTACGCGTCTGAAATAGTAAAGAATCTTTTTTTTTCTGAAGAATCTTATCAAAATTATATTTCTATACATTTATAGTTTGCTTGTGCTCAATTCTCAGAATTCAATTTCAACGACACAACTTTCTTTAAAAGAATACAATATAACGAAAAATTGAATAAATTACAAGTTGACCGAATTATAAAATAAATGAATTTGTAAATTACCATGGATATTTCTATTACTGAAATTTAAAATTGCCTAAAATAATTAATAAATTATGAATTTATGATTAATTAAATTGTTCGCCTTATTTATGCTATAAATTTTTATAATTCGGTAATATTATGTATTTTGGGAATTTTTTTTCATTCATTTGTGCATTCTTTATTTATTTTTTAATTATTTTGTATAAGTTCTGAATATCCATAAAATTTTTTTTTAATTATGTCAATTATGCCGCCTTTTCTTATATTAAAAAAAGTAAGTACATAAACATTTTTTAAGCTCTGATAACTTATTAGTTTCTTTATTATTTTATTTATTTGTTATAAGCAAATTTTATTAAAAAATTGACAAATTGTCTTATTATCAGTAGAAAATTTGTTTTACTAAAAGTGCTTCATATTAATTTAGGAATGGCATTTAATTACAAAACTAATTTAAACGTTTACAATAAACATTGTTATAAACAATTCTTATGGCAAAATAATAAAATTTGAGATTTTTAACGATTTTATTTTCCTTCAATCGCCAGAACTTCAGGCATTCCTTAAAATAATAAATATTTGATAATACTTGACAAAATATAACAGCTACAATTTTTATAAAAAAATTTCATAAACAAATTAAAATTGTTGGCTCTTACGCAGACAAATTTTTTTTGCCCTGGAAAGGTTTTAAGTAATAAACGAATGACTGCTAGTCACAAAAATCTTAGAAAAGTTAAAAATGACCACTGTTATTAACAATTTTTGTGACAAAATATTTAAACTTAAGGTTTTATCAAATTTAAATTTTCTTTGATGGCCAGAATTATTACAGATATTCCTAAAAATAATATATCTTCGATAATATTTGGTAAAATGTAACAATCTGAATATTTATAAACAAATAAGATAAACAATTTCAAATTCGCATGGAGTGTTATGATTCATTCAAAATTCATTCAAAAATTTTGAATTTGTTTATCGAGATTTAAATTGTTATATTTTCTCAAATATTTATAAAAAATTTATTATTTTAAATTCCACCTGAAGTCGTTCTGGCGATTGAAGGCAATTATAATATCAAAAATCTCAAATTTTAATTTTGTGCCGCAAGAATTGTTTATAACAATTGTTATTATAAACTTTTAAATTATTTTTGTAATTAAATGGCATTAGAGCACTTAATGAAGTTAAACATTAATTGTTTACACATATTTTTTACATATATTTTATATTTCATCTACATATATTAAAAAAAAATCTAGAGTGGAATAAACATATCATTTTTTAAATAATAGAGTTCCTACAGATCAGGTAATTACAGAAAATCAGGGAATGTCAAGGAAGACGTAATAGAGTTAGCGAAGTTTCAAAAAACTACAGTTGAAGGTAATTTTATTATTATGGTTAAAATCGCATTTATTTTGTTAAAAATTCATCTTTTTTTGTGTAAAATTAGACTATTTTTGGTATAAAGTTAAAATCATTTTATGTTGAAATATCAAATATGACGTTTTTCGTTAAAAATGTATCTTTTAATTTTTTTAATCGTTGAAAAATCGTATTTTTTGGTGGAAAATTAATATTCTTGTTTGAAAATTATTTTTTCGGTGAAAATTGAAATAATCCAATTGAACATTCATAATTTTATTTATAAATTTATCTTTTTGATAGAAAATTTTAACTATTCCTTTCATGGTTAAAAATCGATCTTTTTTAGTTCAAAATTCAACTATTTCGTTGAAAATTAATATCTACTTTGTTAAAAATTCGTATATTTTGGTAGAAAATTCAACTTATTGGTTGAAAATTGATCTTTTCGGTGAAAATTAATTTCTTTGGTTGAAAATGTAACTATTTTGTTAAAAATTCGTTTTTTTTATTGAAAATTTAATTCACTAACTGAAAATTTAAATATTTTATTTTTAGTAAAAACTTGATCTTTTTTATTAAAAATTCATATGTTTAATTGAAAATTAAATTTTTTTAGTTTAAGATTTATCATTTTTATTGAAAATTCACTTCAACTATTCCCTTTGTTGTGGAAAATTTACCTTTTTCGATAGAAATGTAATCTGTTTCGTTAAAAAATGTTCTGTTCTGTAGAAAATGTAACTATTCATTTTTTTAAAGAATTAATTTCTTTCGTTGAAAAAAATTTTTTAGTTAAAAATTAGTTTTTTTTTTTATATATAAAATTCATCTGTTGCGTTGAAAATTCTACTATTTGATCAAAAGTTCATACTTTTGGTTGAAGATTCATCACTGTAATCAAAAACTAATTTCTTCAGCTGAAAAATCGTTACTTTTTAGTTAAAAATGAACTTTTTAAACTAAATATGAAACATTTTTGCTTCGAAATTTGTATCTTTAGTTGAACATTAATTAACTCTTCTGAAAACTCATTTTTTTGTTTAAAATTTTCTTTTCGAACTGCAAATTAAACTATTCTAGTTTTGGTTTTAAAAATTTATCTTTTTTAGTTAGAAATTTATATATTTGATTAAAACAGTATCTTTTTTCAGAAAATTTATCTGTTGGGTTTAAAATTGGATTATTTTCTTGTGAATACATTGTTGATGTTGTTGAAAATTGATTGTTTTAACTGAAAATTTAATTCTTCTATTTTTGTTTAAAAAATAATTTTTTTTATGAAAAAAAAACTATTTTGTTGTGAATTCGTTTTTTTGTTGAACATTTATTTCTCTAACATTTAAACTATTCTAATTTTGGTCGAAAATTGATTTATTTTAGATGAAAGCTCATGTAGTTTTTTGAAAATGAGTCTTTTTAGTAGAAAATAAATCTTTTGGGTTAACTAACTATATGGTTCAAAATTCATGTTTTTCCTTAAAGATTCATTAATTTAGTTGAAAATTAATTTCTTAGGTTCAGAATTTATCTTTTTGACTTGAAAACTCAACTAAATATGTTTACAATTTATTTAGAATCAATTTTTTGCATAAATATTATTAATCTTCTAGGTGTGTGTGGTTGGTTTTATATTGTTATAGATATTGATATTGTAGCAACCTTGAATAAGATGCTGTTTCATGCGAAATTTCAATAATGTAATTATTATTAATAAAGATAGAAAATAGGATTTTTTAAATCGTAATTAAAAATGCTTACAAATGCTCATTAAGGCTGTAAACTACGTAAATCAATCTCAAAAGTTTCCGATCTTTAAAATAATTTACAAAGTCGACAAAAAAAAATGATTAATTTCTGTAAATCTTGATGGAGGCTTCTAAGCACATTTCAGAAAAAAATGTAGGTTAAAATTGTTTATTTAAGAGTAGTTATTTAAAGGTTTATTTTTTCCTTTCTCTTTAGGGAAGAGTTAAAATTTCTATTTAATCCTAATGATCAAGGCCTCATTTTATTCTTTGAAGGATTCTCTACAATTCTATTTCGGCGGTGGTAATTAAAATTCGAACTATGATTAACTGATAACTGTATAATTTCTCAATTAATTTTTTTAAAAATAAAATCAACCCAAATAGAAATTTAGAAAATCCTTCGAAGAATGAAATGAGACCTCGATCATTAGAATTAAATAAAAATTTAACTTTTCCCTAAAGAGAAAGGAAAAACAAAACCTTTAAATAACTACTGTTAAATAAACAATTTCAACCTGAATTATTTTTTTTCTGAATTGTGCTTAGAAGCCTCCATCAGTATTTACAAAAATTACCAATAGATATTTTTTTCTTGGTTTTATAAATTATTTTGAAAATTGGAAACTTTTGAGATTGGTTGTACGTGGTGTACATCCTAGAATTCTCAAAGCACATGAAGGTCTAACATTTTCTCGAGCGTATTCTCATGCTCGTAAGAATTTCTTCGAGCACAAGTGGCCATAATTTTGGCATGTAGAGGTACTGCGCTTGCGCTAGCTATGCGTAAGAGGACCACGGTGCGGCTCATTATTGCCATGGTTACAAGTTGTCGCATCGTGTTCCTCTCAAGCGTCCTAGCGCAAGCGCAGTACGTCTTCATGTCACACATTTTTTACATTGGGAAGTACAGTGGAAGCACTCCCCTGGTATCAAATCAAAAGATGTTCGCAATGAATAAAATTGAACCTTGAAAACCAAAAAAACCGACATAGACCTCAACAAAATTTATTAACAAAATATTTTGTGTTGTGTGCAGGACACAAACAATAAGGTCGGGTTGGTGGACGATATCTTGGACGATGCCTGCACTACCTTCGTCGGAAGTTACAAGAGCTTCATGGAGGTCAAGGGCTACTCCACCTCCCGTTTGAAAACGAACGTCCCAAACCCATGTCTCTCTCTTCAGGAAGAACTCAAAATGTCCGGAGAGTTCAACAACTTCCAAGCACCATCCGAGCCAGAAACTCATCCAGAAGACAAAATCTCCAACAAATCACACCGGAAGACCCAGAAATCAGGGAAGAAAGCCTTTTCCGGAACTCCCACAGACTTCTCTGAAGCTGAGACCTTGTCCTCCGGATTTTCTGATGAGACGAGCAACAAATCGACCCAGACAGATGGTCGACCAGGTTCTCTACTCTGCTCGATCGCAGACGGCGATAATTGCAAATTGAGCATCTATGATGACAATAGCACCTTCGAAAGTCGCTTCAACCAGACTCCAGAGTACAGACAAATCTTCAGCGAAATCTTCAGTGTCCTCAAACGCGCTGCAGAAGCTAAAATCGAGGGAGAGAAATTGCCACAGGCGAATAGCACCGAGATCTCGAACACTCCAAACTTCCCATCAGTTGATGACGGTAGTGAAACGACTGATGACACCCAGAGTGTCATGTCCTCCACGATATCTTCAGTCGTCTCGGAACCAGTCTTCAGGGTCCATGCGCCCATTTTTGAGAGAAGACACCGACCCGAAGGGGAGAAGACTGAACCTGCTCTCAGACCTCTTCATAATCACAAACGTCAACAACTGGATTATTTGTCGATTCAAACGAGGAAGAAGTCCCTGAAGAAGAGCACTCCGAAGAAAAGCAATTTGGAGACACCAAGCACACCTGATATCATCCCAACCACAAATCCTAAAGTCATGCATGCTAAATCGAACAGTGGAGGAAAGCGGAAGTTCCGGCCTTTGACGAGCGCGGAATTGGATGGTGGAGTCTGGAATGGACACACGACTCATTTCTATTCCAGCAGAAATCGAGACCGGAGACTAAACTCAAACAGCTCAAACTCAAACAGCTCTTTCTCGAGGAATTCTAGCGATCAGAGTAATTCCAGTTTTGAGTATAGGGATTATAAACCCAGTGCGGCCTCGCAGGAGATTGCTAAACTTAAACGATTGGACATGTCCTACGCTGAAGTTCTGCGCATGCCAAACAAACCCAAAGGAAACCACATGCGCAGGAGTTAAACTTTTCAGAAGGCGTTTTTGTACTTTAGTTTTAGAAAGGTGAGATTGTTTTAAAATTTTTAGTCGAGAGTAGGATTTAATATATAATTCGATGCTGCAAAATCAGCAGGAGATTTAATTCGATTCCAAGTTTTAAAGTTTCACGAGATTGTCCTTTTTTTAGAGCGTAGAGTTAAATTATTTATGTTATGTTTCAGTATTGGTGGCTTGGCCATTTAGATACTTTTTGTACATATTATGAGAAGCTGATTTTAGGATTTTAAAAGTAGAGTGATGTGAGTGAGAGAGGGGGAAGAATTCAATATATTTTGTATTTTATTGTACGAGTTTTAGTCCCACGAATGTATATGTGCATGTATAATTAATGATAAAAGTGCGAAAGTGACGTATAGGGAGTACCGGATAAAAAACGTACTGTTCAATATATTATAAAAGAGCCCAAAATAATGTTAAGAATCGTTGAAATCTGAGAGAGATCTTTCTTGAGTACCAAATTGCATTGGAAGGATAACAAAAATTAACTCATGTGCCATTTACCTTCTGCAAATTACAATCATAATTCTTTATTATAATCTACAAACAAGAGTTCTCGCTCGAACGTGTATACTGGGCGATTTTTGGTCAGGAAAATCGAAAATCTCCCCTGTATCTGTCTTGTAAGGTGAGGTGTGATGATAGCTTTTATATCCTACAGGTATGGACTGCTATGTTCTTGTGATTATCTTCTATAAGGAAATAAATTCTTTATCAGTATATTACTAGCTTCTTTACTCTTCCTACCTTTTTATTTATACTAAATTATTTTCAGCTCCTCATCAGCTATCAGGGGATATTCAATATTTTGAAGAAAAAAAAATGGCCAATGCCAAGAAGAATCAGTTTCAAGGGATTTCAAAAGATTTCAAAGGATTTTCATTATTTTGCCGTATTTAAAAAGTTTAAAGAACTTTTTAATTTACACTAAACTCTCGATTTCAGTCACCTCGTTCTCAGCCTTCCTAGAACTGCTGGCTCATGCAATTTCTCAGGAGAGTAGGGCGCGAGCGGTTGCGACATTATATATATTTATATACCAGGGGTGTTAGTTGAAATTTACCGATTTTTTCAATAAAGAAAACACTTAATCCTCAAGGGAATCTCAAAATTTTTTATTTAAAGTATAGACCATTGGAGTCTACACATTTTGCCCATCTTTTAGGCAAATCATGGATATCATTCCAAAAAAACTTTTTCTCTTTCGAGGCAAGCGATTCGACGAGCCATTTTTCGACTGCTTCAAAATTGGCGAAGCGCTGCTCTGCGAGTCCCATCGATGCGAAAAGGTGATAGTCGGACGGGGGGAGGTCCGGAGAATGCGACGGGTGCGATAATATTTCCCTATTCAATGCTTTTAATGTGTTTTTCACCACTTTAGCGGTATGAGACGGTCGATTTTACCAGTTTTAGGTTCCACCGGCTTTTTTTCTAGAATAATAAATATTTTGTCTTAAATTTTTGTGAATTGATAGCGAACATGCTAACGGACGCCCCCATACACTTTTTTTTGTAGGTTAATTAAAAAAAGTTTTAATTTAGCAAAATGTGATGAATTTGCATAGCGCTTAGGAAATAGTATCGATTTTTTCAGTGTTAGATTCCCCGGCTTTTTTCCTAGGATATGAAATATTTTGCCTTCAAAATCTGGGAAATGATAGCGAACATGCTAACGGACGTCCCCGCACACTTCTTTTGTGTTTTTTTTTTTATCAAAAAATGTTTGATATTACTAACAACGTGCGTGTATCTTTCGAGGTTATGTGTTTTACAATTCACCCGAGCGTTAATTCCAAACTACACAATATTTTTGGCCTAAAACTTTGGACTTACAAATGAACATAGTAACTAAACTTCTGGAACTAACGTTGTTTGCAGGCAACCAAAAAATTTCATTTTATAAATAATTTCCAAATTATCGGGAAAGGCAGAGATGAAAAACGACGTAACCTCAAAATAATGCACATGCATAAAATTTGTATTTAGCTCAATTATTTTTTGTTGTTGTTATCCCTCAAAAAAGAGTCCGGGGACGTCCGTTATGATATTTTATAGCATCTCCGAATTCAGTTTTTAAAAATTTTCATTTTTGTGGAAAAAAGCCGGGGGAACTGTACCCGATTGACCACGCGATGAAGTATCACATGCCCTTAATAACTCGAAGTACACCACACCACACTGGTTCCACATAACACAGAGCATTGTCTTACGGCCAAAGCGATTTGGCCTTGGAGTCGATGGGCCGACCAGGCTCGTTCAACTACGTGTGAAATAAATGGCGAAATTCAGCGCCATCTGCGATGGGCGGGAGAACTACAGAAGCATGCATTTGTCGGTCGCTATATATGTGCATGCTCCTTCCTTAGATGTGTTGACTAGTAAAATAATTTAAGGAAAAAGGATGAATAAAGACAAAGTTAAGAAAACAAGAAACGCAAAATAAGAAATGAAAGATAATTATCATTCAATTTCTCATTTTACGTTTCTCATTCACTTAATTTTGCTTTTATTTTTGTATTTTAAGTAGAAAAAGATAATTACGAGACAAGTTAGAATGTGCATACGTATGAATTTAAATTTTGTCTGAAGCGGAGTTGACCTGTGATATACAGTTTTTAAAAATATTTTATGACCACACTAGTTTGCGTTTTCAATTAATCCTTTTCATTGAAGTGATATCGGCACACGAAAAACTGTTTTGAGGTTATGGTCTCATACGGTGACAGCAGCAGACTACACGTGATAATAAGAAATGACAACAATTTTCCGCGCACGCGCTTTTTACACTAATTTGCGCTATCTACGATGGGCAGGTGAACTAATTTGACTCCCCTCGCTGCCTCTCAATCCCCCGTGCCAAAGTTCTAAAAATTCGCCATTTTCCCTTATTGAGTTGACCCAGCCTGGGGCCGACCTCACCAGGTGAAAGCCAAGATTTTTCCCGCTTCTGGTTCTCGAAATAAATCCATTTTCCGTCACCCGCGACAATTCGATGCAGAAAAGATTTCCTTTCGAACCGTTCAAGCAGCATTTCACAAATGGGTTTTCGATTTTCCATTTGTTTATCGTTCAGTTGGTGTGGTACCCAGTTCCCATACTTTTGGATTTTTCCCATAGCTTTTAAACATTGGCAAATTGCTCCTCTGGTCACATTTAGTGTTTGTGCCGATTGTTGTTGCGATTGGGTTAGGTCTTCATCTAATAACGCCGGGAATTCATCGTCTTCGAACTTTTTTGCTGCACCAGGATGTTAATTGTCTGTTAAATCGAAATCTCCACTTTTAATTTGACGAAACGATGTCTCACATGTGCTAATCACTGGAGCATGTTAACCATAAGTTTCTACCAGCAATCGATGAGCTTCAACTGCTTTTGTCTTTTGATGAATTAAGAAAAGCAACGAATGCCGCAAATGCGATTTACTTGGAACGAAACTTGACATATTCACTGAGGTAAACAACTACGATGCTATTATTTTGGCAGAATGGAATTGTGTAATTTTTAAGGTTATTGACCATAGAAAAATATGACATAGATGCCAAATCCTAGAAATGTATACATATCTCTAGCGACATCTGTGAGTAAAACCGGCAAACTTCAACTAAAACCCCTGGCATATCGGCAATTTCATGTTATTCGGGGCACCTACATATCTCGGAAGCGGGTTTTTTTTTCTCACCTAATTTGGCACAGATTATCTTTAACATGTGCACTTTCATCTCAAAATTTTAAGAATTACTTTTTTTTTTAAATGGAGGACCAAAATATCTCAAAAAACGTGGTTTTTGAAATGCTCTCAAGATATACCATTTTTAAGGAAAAAAAAAAACAATGATTAACCCGAGATTATTACTCAGTTTGATATTTTTGGTGCTTCTGGCAATAAATAAACTACTAAAATGCTAAGTTTCAAAATGGCGGATTTAAAATGGCGAAAAAATAAATTGATTTGTATATGATGTTCGTTTTAATATCGTAATATTGTTTGAATGTTCGTTTTAAAAACCTACTTTTAATAATTATTCTTATTACTAATATTATTATTATTATGTTAAAAATATCAATAGAGAGTTCAATATGGCGGATAAAAAAATCTTGTATAATAACAAGGCCAACGCCAACTCAGTTTTTTAAACTCTTCTGTGACCGTAGGATTTTTTAGCCACGCACTATATAAACCAAATATAGTTTTAAGGGTTTGAGGCATCGCTGATTTCAAATTTTCCATTACTTTTGCAAAATTAATTTGTTTAAACAATATGTTCAAACAAATGTTTGCGTTATTAACTAATTTTGGGGTTAGTTAAGGGGTTTTCGAGTATGCTTAATCCAAAAATGCGATTAGTTTTGCAAAATTATTTTGTTGAAACAAATTATTGCATAAAAACTTTTATGGCATAAATAATGTCAGAATTAGATTCTATGTCAAAAATTAGGTACGATGTATTATTGAAACTAATAGGATGCATGTACAAGCATCGAAGCAATTTAAAGCACTTACATTCTCAACTTCAGAAGTGTAAAAAACATAAGAAAAAATAAATAATTTGCAAAAAATTAAAAAAAAAAAGGAAACAAAAAATACGAAAAATTAAAAAAAGAAATAAGAAAAAATGTAAAAAAACAAAAAACCAGGCATAAATGATATTCATGACAGTCTAAACCTGTCAAAATGCGGAGAGTTGTTGTTATCTCTCTTATAAATAATTGAATATGTTATACAAAACGTCATGCGATGCGTTTAAATATGACATTAGTTACAATACTATGTAGTACGTAATTTTTGACATAGAATCTAATTCTGACATTTTTTATACAAAAAATGTTTTTTATGCAATAATTAAAAAAAAAAATTATTTAAACAAACTAATTTTACAAAACTAATCGCATGTTTGAATTAAGCGTACTCTAAAACGCCTTAAATAATAAAATTGATGTCGTATTTGTATTTTCTTTGCCTTCATTGTGAACATAAACAGTTTTATTAAATTTGCAAAATTAATTAACTATTAATTGGTTTATTAAAAAGCGTAATTGAAGGCATAAAAGAACTATTCCGGATGTAACTTTTGCCATTCAATATGATTCTGGTATCTGTTTTGCAAAATTAGTTAATAACGCAATAATTTATTTAAACAAATTGTTTAAACGAATAAAATTTGCAAAAGTAATGGCAAATTTGAAATTAGAGATGCCTCAAACCCTTAAAACTATATCTGGTTTAATAGTTCGTGTCTAAAAAATCTTATGGTTACAGAAGAGTTTAAAAGACTTGAGTTGTCGTTGGCCTTTTTATTATACAACATTTAGTTATCCGCCATATTGGACTCGCTATTGATATTTTTAAAATAATAATAATAATAATTTGGATTATTGAAAATAGGTTTTTAAAACGAACATTAAAACGATATTACGTTATTAAAACGAACATTACATACAAATAAAAAAATGTATTTTTCTGCCGCCATTTTGTAATTTAGCATTTTAGTAGTTTATTTATTTCCAGCAACACCAAAAATATCAAATTGAATAATAATCTCGGGTTGATCATCGTTTTTTTCACCTTAAAAATGGTGTATCTAGAGAGCATGTAAAAAACCACGTTTTTTGAAATATTTTGGTTCGCCATTTTGAAACAAAAGAAAAAGTAATTCTGAAAAAATTTGAATATGAAAGTACACATGTTAAAGATAATCTGTGCCAAATTTGGTGAGGAAAAAAACCCGTTTTCGTACTCTAGAAAATTCCAAAGAATTTTCAAGATCTTTAAAAAGTTTGAAGGGATTTCAAAACATTCAAAATAATTACAAAATCTAAAAGATCCCAAGGAATTTTTGATTGATTTTTAGAATTTACAGGAATTTAAAAAAATGCAGAGTATTTTTAAGGGTTTTAAAACGATTTTTAAAAATTCCAAGGAATTTTCAAAAGCTTTAAAAAGATACAAAATAATTCAGAAATTAAAAAAATCCCAAGGAACTTTTTATTGATTTTAATAATTTGCAGGAATTTAAAAAAATAAAGTTTTTTTCCAATTCCAAGGAATTTTCAAAAGGTTTAAATTGTTTAAAAGGTTTTTTTAATTCGAAGAAATTTCCAAAAGATTTAAAAAGTTTAAAAAGATTTCAAAAGATTTTGAATTATTAAAAAATTTAAAGCTACGGAATTTTAATAAATCGCAGAAATTAAAAAAGTGGGGTATTTTTAAAAATTCAAAGGAATGGGCATGGATAATGTGTAATAGAGTATGGAGAGGAGAGGGGTGGCCAGAGTTATGGAAAGAAGGAGTAGTTATACCAATAGTAAAGAAAGGCAAGGGAGAGGAGGTTAAAGATTATAGGGGGGTGACGTTGATGCCAACACTGTATAAAGTATATCCAACTATTTTATCGGAGAGATTGAAGATACAAGTTGAAGAAAAAAAGATCGAGTCACAGAATCAGACAGGGTTTAGAAAAGGAATGGGGGTAATGGACAACATATATGTTCTGAACTATCTAGTAAATAAGA
>NC_046664.1:5018961-5024837 GCF_010883055.1 Belonocnema kinseyi | reverse complement strand
AAAGTGAAAGAAAAAGGAAACGGAAGTCGCTTAGATTAGAAGCGTGAAAATTGTAAGTAATGGTAAAGTAAAAGATAAGTAGACTAAGATGCGTTTGCGTTCCAATACTCTCTCTCTCGCTTGCACTCTCGCTTTCGTTCGCTCGCTCACTCGCTTACTAATAAGTCCTAAATTGCGCTATCGCAGGAAATAGAAATAAGGAACTAGATATAAGACTTTATGTAAATAGTTGTAAATAATTATATATATATATATAGAAAGGATAAGATTGTAAAAAATATATAGATTTAAACGGAAAGATTGTAAGGAATGGAAGTCATGAAAACCCTTAGGGAACACATTATGAATAAAGAAGAAGTATTTAAAAGGGTTCTTTTAAATTCCTTGGAATTTTCAAAACCTTTAAAAGGTTTAAAGGGTGTTCAAAAGTTTCGAAATAATTAAGAAATTTAAAAGATTCCACGGAATTTTTCATTGATTTTAATAATTTGCAGAAATTAAAAAAAGAAATGGGGTATTTTTGAAAATTCAAAGGAATTTTCAACAATTCTAAAGTATTTAAAAAGATTTTTTTAAATTCCTTGGAATTTTCAAAACCTTTAAAAAGATTAAAAATAATTCAGAAATTAAAAAAATTCCAAGGAATTTTTTATTGATTTTAATAATTTTCAGGAATTTAAACAAGTTTAGTTTTTTTTCCAATTCCAAGGCATTTTCAAAAGGTTTAAATTGATTAAAAGGATATTTTTAATTCGAAGGAATTTCCAAAAGATTTAAAAAGTTTAAAGATATTTCAAACGATTTTAAATTATTAAGAAATTTAAAGCTACGGAATTTTTCATTGATTTTAATAATTTGCAGAAATTAAAAAATGGAGTATTTTTAAAAATTCAAAGGAATTTTCAACAGCTTTAAAGTATTTAAAAAGATCTTTTTAAATTTCTTGGAATTTTTGAAAACTTTAAAAAGGTTCAAGGGTGTTCAAAAGTTTTGAAATAATTAAGAAATTTAAAAGATTCCAAGGAATTTTTGAATTGATTTTAATAATTTACAGGAATTTAAAAAATGCAGAGTATTTTTAAGGTTTTTAAAACGATTTTTAAAAATTCCAAGGAATTTCCAAAAGCTTTAAAAAGATTAAAAATATTTCAGAAATTAAAAAAAATCCAAGAAATTTTTTATTGATTTTAATAATTTGCAGGAATTAAAAAAATTAAGTTTTCTTTTAAATTCCAAGGGATTTAAATCGTTTAAAATGATTTTTTAAATTCGAAGGAATTTTCAAAAGTTTCGAAAAGTTTAAAGGGATTGCAAAAGATTTTAAATAATTAGGAAATTTAAAGCCAAACAATTTTTCATTGATTTTAATAATTTGCAGAAATTAAAAAAAAATTGGGGTATTTTTAAAAATTCAAAGGAATTTTCAACAGTTTTAAAGTATTTAAAAAGGTATTTTTACATTCCTTGGAATTTTCAAAACCTTTAAAAAGTTTAAAGGATGTTCAAAAGTTTTGAAATAATTAAGAAATTTAAAAGATTCCATGGAAGTTTTCATTGATTTTACTAATTTACAGGAATTTTAAAAAATGCAGCGTATTTTTAAGGTTTTTAAAACGATTAAAAAAATTCCAAGGAATTTTCAAAAGCTTTAAAAAGATAAAAAATAATTCAGAAATTAAATAAATTCCCAGGAATTTTTGATTGATTTTAATAATTAGCAGGAATTTAAAAAAATTAACTTTTTTTTTAAATTCCAAGGAATTTTCAAGAGGTTTAAATTGTTTAAAAGGATTGTTGAAAATCGAAGGAATTTCCAAAAGTTTCAAAAAGTTTAAAGGGATTTCAAAAGATTTAAAATAATTAGGAAATTTAAAGCCAAATAATTTTTCATTGATTTTAACAATTTGTAGAAATTAAAAAAATTTAGAGTATTCTACAAAATCTCAAGGAATTTTCAAGAGTTTTAAGGTGTTTTAAAGGATTTTTAAAAATTATAAGGAATTTTCAAGAACTTTACAAAGTTTCAAGGAATTTCAAAAGATTCGAAATAATTCAAAAATCTGAAAGATTCCAAGGAATTTTTCATTGATTTTAATAATTTACAAAAGTTTAAAGGGATTTTCAAAGATTTCAAAAGATTTTAAATAATTAAGAACTTTAGATTACAAGGAATTTTTTCTTGGTTTTGATAATTTGCAGTAATTTAAATAAATTTAGGGTATTTTTACAAATTCAAAGGAATTTTCAAAAGCTTTAAAAAGTTTAAAAGGATTTCAAAAGATTTTAAATAATTGAGAAATGTAAAAGATTCCAAGGAATTTTTTCTTGTTTTTAATAATTCGCGGAAATTCAAACAAGTTTAGGGTTTTGATTAAATTCCAAGGCATTTTCAATAGTTTTAAAGTGTTTAAAACGATTTTTCAAATTCAAAGGAATTTCCTACAATTTTAAAAAGTTTGAGGGGATTTCAACATATTAGAAAACAATTTAAAAATTAAAAGATTCCAAAGGATTTTCCTCTGATGTTAATAATTTGCAGAAATTAAATTTGTTTAATTGCAAGAAATTCTCAAGATTTTTAGTGTTTAAAAGGTTTTTTTTAAATTTGAAGCAATTTCCAAAAGTTTTAAAAGGTATAAAGGGATTTCAAAAGATTTAAAATAATTTTAAAAAATTCAGGGTATTTTTCAAAATTCCAAGGAAAATTCATGAATTTTAAAGTATTTAAAGGATCTTCAAAAATTCCAAGAAATTTTGGAAAGCTTTAAAAAGTTTGAAGGGTGTTTAAAAGTTTTGAAATAATTAAGAAATTTAAAGTATTCCAAGGAAATTTTGATTAAATGTAATAATTTGCAGGAGTTTAAACGAATTAAAATTTTTTTTAATTCCAAGGAATTTAGAGGTTTAAAGTGCTTCAAAGCATTTTTTAAACTCGAAGGAATTTCTAAACCTTTGAAAAGTTACAAGGGATTTCAAAAGATTAAAAATAATCAAGAAATTTAAAAGATTCCAAGGATTTTTTCACTGATTCTAATAATTTGTAGCAATTTAAAATCAATTTAAGGTGCCTGTTTAAAAAAAATCATATGAATTTTCAAAAGCTTCACAAATTTTAAAGGCATTTCAAACGATTTCGAAAGATTTGAAATCATTGATTTTATTAATTTGCAGGAATTTAATCAAATTTAGGGTCATTTTTTACATTCCAAAGAATTTTCAAGAGTTTTAAGGGTTTTAAAGAATTTTTAAAATTCGAAGGAATTTCCAAAACCTTTTAAAAGTTTGAAGGGATTTCAAAATCTTTCCAAATAGTCAAGAAATTTAAAAGATTCCAAGAAATTTTAAATTGATTTTAATAATTTACAGAAATAAGAAAAAATTCAAGGTATTTTTAAAAATTCCAAGGAACCTTCCAACGATTTTAAATAATTGAAAAATTTAAAATAATCCCAGGAATTTTTTCTTGATGTTAATAATTTTCAGAAATTTAAACAAATGTTGGGTTTTGTTTACATTCCAAAGCATTTTCAAGAGGTTTAATGTGTTTAAAAGAATGTTTAAATTCGAAGGAATTTCCAAAAACCTTTTGAAAAATTACAGGGATTTCAAAAGATTTCCAAAGATTTCCAAATAGTCAAGAAATTTAAAAGATTCCAAGGAATTTTTTATTGATTTTAATAATTTGCAAGAATTTAACAAATTTAGGGTATTTTAAAAAATTTCAAAGAATTTTCAAAAGATTTTAAATAATTGAGAAATTTAAAAGATTTCAAGGGATTTCTGATTGACTGTAATGATTTGCAGGAGTTTAATGGAATTTAATTTTTTTTTTAATTCCAAGGAATTTAAAGAGGTTTAAAGTATTTCAAAGCATTTTTTAAACTTTTTATGCAAGGGATTTCAAAAGATTAAAAATAATCAAGAAATTTAAAAGATTCCAAGAAATTTGTAATTTATTTTAATAATTTACAGAAATTTAAAAATATGCAGGGTATTTAAAAATTCCAAGGAATTTTCCAACGATTTTAAATAATTGAGAAATTTAAAAGATTCCAAAGAATTTTTCATCGATTTTAATAATTTGCAGAAATTTAGGAAATTGTAGGCTATATTTACAAATTTAAAGGAATTTTGAATAGTCATATATAGAATTTTAAAGGATTTTTAAAAGTTCTAAAGAATTTTCCCAAGTTTTAAAAAGGTAAAAATGTGTCATTATCGTCTTTCGGTAAATGACGAGTCGCTGGTTTGTTTAAATTCCAAGGCATTTTCAAGATATTTAAAGTGTTTAAAAGAATTTTTAAATTCGAAGGAATTTTTAAAAACTTTTAAAAGTTTACAGGGATTTCGAAAGATTTCAAAAGATTTCTAAATAGTCAAGATATTTAAAAGATTCCAAGGAATTTTTTACTCATTTTAATAATTTGCAGGAATTTAACAAATTTAGGATATTTTTAAAAATTCCGAGGATTTTTTAAGAGTTTAGAAGTATTTAAAGGGATCTTCAAAATTCTCAAGAATTTTCAAAACTTTTGAATAGTTTAAAGGGATTTTAAAAGATTTCAAATAATTGAGAAATTTAAAAGATTCCAAGGGATTTTTCATTGATTATAGAAATTTTAAGGAATTTAAATAAATTTTGGGTATTTTTAAAATTTTCAAGTAATTTAAAAAATTATTCAAAAGATTAAAAGATTTTAAAACATTTCAATTTGAAATAATCAAGGAATTTAAAATATTCAAACGAATGTTTAGTTGATTTTAAT
Organism: Belonocnema kinseyi; assembly: GCF_010883055.1. Taxonomy (NCBI): domain Eukaryota; kingdom Metazoa; phylum Arthropoda; class Insecta; order Hymenoptera; family Cynipidae; genus Belonocnema; species Belonocnema kinseyi. Next base: position 5,020,071 of record NC_046664.1, on the reverse strand, counting down.
CATTTTAAGGGATTGCAAAAAATTTAGGGTATTTTTAAAGATTTCAAGGAATTTTCAAAATCTTTAAAAACTTACAGGAATTTCAAAAGATTTGAAGTAATTAAGAATTTAAAAAGGTTTCACGAATTTTCAAATTGATTTCAATGATATGCAGGAATTTATAAAATATTAGGGTATTTTCGAAAATTCCCAGCAATTTTCAAGTTTTAAAGTGTTTAAAAGGATTTTTTTAAATTCCAAGGAATTTTCAAAAGCTTTAAAAAGCTGAAAAGGTGTTCCAAAGATTTTAAATAATAATTTTTTAAAAATATTCCAAGCAATTTTTAATTGGTTTTAATAATATACAGGAATTCAAAATATTTAGGGTATTTTTAAAAATTCCAAAAATTATTCAAAAGTGATTTTAAAGGGACATAAAAAGATTTGAAATAATTGAGAAATTTAAAAGATTCCAAGGAATTTTCAAATAATTTTAATAATTTGCATAGATTTAAAAAAATTGTGGGTATTTTTCAAAATTCTAAGGAATTTTCAAAAGCTTTAAAAAGTTTAAAGTGTCTTCAAATTATTTGAAATAATTAATAAATTTAAAAGATTCCAAGGGATTTTTGATTGATTTTAATAATTTGCAGGAATTTAAACAAATTTAAGTTTGTTTTTAATTCCAAGGAATTTGAAGAGTATAAAATTGTTTGAAAGGATTTTTAAAATTTGAAGGGATTTCGAAAACGTTTAAAGGAATAAAGGGATTTCAAAAAGTTTTAAATAATCAAAAAATTAAAAATATTCCAATGATTTTTTCGTTGATTTTAATAATTTGCATAAATTAAAAGAAATTTAGTATATTTTTATAAATTCTTAAGAATTTTCAAGAGTTTAAAAAAGTTTAAATTGATTACAAAAGATTTGAAACAATCAAGAAATTTAAAAGATTTTAAAAGTATTTACATATTTTAAGGTATTTCAAAGGATTTTAAATATTTAGGAAATTCAAAATGTTGAAAGAACTTTTTAATTAACACTAAACTCTCGCTTATAGTCACCCCGTTCTCAGCCTTCCTAGAACCGCTGGCTAACGCAGTTTCCCAGGGGAGTAGGGCGAAAGCGGTT
>NC_046664.1:5017078-5018861 GCF_010883055.1 Belonocnema kinseyi | reverse complement strand
CAATTGGAAGCGAGACAGGCGGCCCTCACTGTTTACGTTTCTGTCCCCCCGAAATCAGTCCAAGGCCATTCACCAAAGCAAGAGTTTGGTGTATTTCAAATAATGTCCCAGTTCTATCTCAAAATTATAATTCTTTTAAAAAATTTCTTGGGTCAAAGTCAAAATAATATTTCTTTACTGAAATCTCCTGTTGTCACCGTTTACCCCCTAGTGAAAAAATTTCCGGTGTTCTCGAAGCCGGTTCTGTTCTGAGCTAAATGACGGTAAACCAGCGACTCGTCATTTATCGACAGACGATAATGGTTCGTGCCCGTGCTAAGATGCCACTCGTCGGTAAGTGGGATTGTACATTACTGTCCTACCAAAAGATAGAAATCTAGATGATTGGTCGCATTTAAGGTAAAAATTTGCCTTACCCACAATCGGCAAAGTAGGAATCTAGATCATCATCGATCGGTGAAGTAGATTCCTACTTCGCATGGACACGAGCCATTATCGTCTTTCGGTAAATGACGAGTCGCTGGTTTACTGTCGTTTAGCCCGGAAAAGAACCGGATTCCAGAACTTTCCCAGGTTTAATTTAGGCCCTAAAATTGAATAAACTCAAGTTTTGTATTATTAATATTAATAACGCTAAAGGTGCTGGAGATATTATACCCGGATTATTGCAGGATACATTTTATATTTCGAGTAAACCTACTTCTGCAAATTCTCGTTTAGAACACGAAATAAAATATAAAAGTTTACAAAGTAAATTCTTACATAAATAAGAAGTAATGAGATTCTGTTAGAGTGGATTCAGCTCAAAATTTATGTGCTGGAACCTCGGAGGATCCTGGTGATCACTTGAACCTGCACAGGTAACCTTCACAGTTTCAGTGCTGGAATTGGACGATGGAAACTGTACATGATCCTGATATGGAACCTGAGTCGATAAAGGAACCTTTGAATGTTCAAGTATAGGTTCCTGTACAGGTACCTTTGTAAAGTATTTTGAAGAGCGGGCATGCTGTACAGAAACACGTATGGAGTCCTTTATAGAAAGCCGTCGCGAAAACAGGTTCCTTTGTGAAATGCATGTACATAAACCGTCAAGAGTACCTGTACAGGTTCATATCCAGCAACAGGTTAAGGATCCTCCGAGGTTCACGTACAGGAATTTGGCGACAGAAATTATGCACGATTATGTAATAAAAGCTGCACCGACAAAAGAACTTTTGAATGATCGAGTATAGGTTCCTGTACAGGTTCCTTTGTGAAGTAACTTGAGGCGCGGGTCCTGCACAGAAACACGTATGGATGAGGTCCTTTACAGAAAGCCGTTGCGAAAAAAGGTTCCTTTGCAAGATCATGTATAGGTTCCTTCGCCAAATTCCTGTACAGGAACCGTCAAAAGATCCTGTACAGGTTCATGTCGAGCAACATGTCCAGGAATCTCAGAGGTCCTGTGCAGGAATTGGGCGAACGTAATTGCACATGATCTTACAATGAAACTTGCACCGACAAGAGAACATTGAATGGTCGAGTATAGGTTCCTGTACAGGTTCCTTTGTGAAGTAACTTGAGGCGCGGGTCCTGCACAGAAACACGTATGGATGAGGTCCTTTACAGAAAGCCGTTGCGAAAAAAGGTTCCTTTGCAAGATCATGTATAGGTTCCTTCGCCAAATTCCTGTACAAGTACCGTCAAGAGATCCTGTACAGGTTCATGTCGAGCAACATGTCCAGGAATCCCAGAGGTCCTGTGCAGGAATTGGGCGAACGTAATTGCACATGATCTTACA
>NC_046664.1:5009786-5016978 GCF_010883055.1 Belonocnema kinseyi | reverse complement strand
AAGAGATCCTGTACAGGTTCATGTCGAGCAACATGTCCAGGAATCCCAGAGGTCCTGTGCAGGAATTGGGCGAACGTAATTGCACATGATCTTACAATGAAATCTGCACCGACAAGAGAACATTGAATGGTCGAGTACAGGTTCCTGTACAGGTTCCTTTGCGAAGTAATTTAAAGCGCGGGTAGCTGTACAGAAAGACGTATTAGGGTACTTTTCAGAAAGCCGTCGCGAAATAGGTTACTTTTCAAGATCATGTGCAATTTACTACACAAAAAACCTGTACCGGAACCGCCACGATATCCTTTACAGGGTTGTGCGCAGAATCGTGTCCAGTACATTGGCTTGAATTGGCTTGAATTGACCTGTTCTTGATTTAAATCTAACATATTTTTTGTTGGAAATTCGATTACTTTATTAAAAATTCATTTCTTTTGTTTGAAACTTCGTCTTTTTTGGTTAAATTGACCTATTTTTTATTCAAAATTAATATTTTTTTATGGAAATTCAACTACTGGGTTCCGAGTAAAACTACATTGTTAAATTTGTTTTTTTTATTGAATTTGAATTTATCTTTTTGGTCAAAAATTTAACTATTTTGTTGAAAATTATATTTCTTATTTGAAAATTATTTTTTTATCTAGATATTTAACTTGCAATTTGTGATTGAAAATTCATCTATTTAGTTGAAAAACGTGAGTTTTTCTAAAAAAAAATCTTCTTGGTTGAAAATTCAACTACTTGGTTAAAAGTTGAACTACTTTTTTAAAAATGATTTTTTTTTATCAAAGATTTAATATTTTTGCTTAAAAATTTAACTACTTCGATAGGAATTTAGAAAAATTTAAATAAAATAATATTAATCCGACAGGCACATCTAGTATTCCAGCATCGAGATTAAAAATTGACGAAATCTAACCGTCAATTGAATTGATATCTTTTTCGTTTAGTAGTAATGAAAGCGGAAATTCAGATAAAACGATTCTTGAAAAGTTAGAACAAAGACTGAATAAAGTTACAGAATAATATCAAAATACGCCGAAATCAGTATAAAAGATAAATACAACAGATGGGCTGCCTGCTGAGATAAAAAATCTGAAAGGAGAAAAAGAACCGATTGCAGTGCTTCTCTCTAAAAGCACTGCAATTTTAATACATTATTCGTCTGAAACCATTAATAGTCCTTTTAATGAAGCATTCAGTCATTTGATAGATAGGGGAAAAATCCTCAATTGAAAAATATTTTAATTACATTCCGGACTTCCGAAATAGAAGCCGCTACAAGATATAGTAATCTTTCACTTATTCCAAGGGCCATCAAATGTAAACATTCGGATATTCCAAGTTGCAGGGCCCCCACCTCTACCGCGAGTCATCGCGTGATTTTGTTAAGCGACATTCATTGGTTGCCCTGCCTTGCATCGATGCGTGCGCTGCAAGCGTTTGTGCGTCCTTGAAGCAAAGGGGGGCTTTCGCTCTTTGGGTCGCTTTTTAATTGGTCAGCTAACGTCGCGGGCGAGACCGCACAGGGGCAGGGGTGGGAGTTGAAGTAGCTTTGCCACATGAAATATCCGAGCGTCTGACTTGTGGAATAAGTGAGCCACGGAATAAAAAAATCGTATTTTTTTTTGGTTGTCATCCCCTAGTTTGTAAATAATGTTAAAACTGTTTAAACAATACTTTTATATTCAAATGCGTTGCTGATTGGAGAAAAACAGAAAAAAGGTATCAGTGCTGAGAGTAAAATTACATGTTTAAATCACATTTTAATTTGTTTCTCACTTGGAATTATTTGACTAATTTTTGTAGTTTGGAAACTATTAAAAATGTAAAAATATTATAAACGATGTTTATTAATATACGTTAACAGTTTGAACATTCATCTCTTTTGGTATAAATGTAATATATTTTGGCCACAAATAAATAAATAAACACTGTTTACAAAAATTTAATTACTCAGTCAAAAGTTCAACAAATTTATTAAAAAATTATGCTTTTTATTTGTTTGAAGATTTATCTCTTTGATAGGAAATTGATGATATTTAAGTGATAATTCATGTTTATGTATTTTGTTGATCATTCTTATTTTTTCGTTGGAAATTTACATGTTTTGTTGACCTTTCTTTTATTTTTCTCTGAAAATTTAACCATTCCAGTTTGATGAAATTGATCTTTTTCAGTTTGAAATTCAACTAATTAGTTTACAGTATGATCACTTTATTAAAAAATTTTTTTTTGAAGATTCATCTGTTCAGCATAAAGTTTTATTTTTTTATTGAAAATTTCTTCTTTTTTTTGTTCTAAAAAGACAATTTTTTAAACTATTTGGTTAAAAATTCATCTATTTCGTAAAAAATATTATTTTTGGTTAAAAATAATAATTTTTTCAATCTCAAAATTTAAGTGTTCAATTTTTTACTGGTAATTCTGTTTAAATTGAAAATTCAACTATTCAACTAGAATTTTGTGCAAAAAGTAATTTTTTAAAATAAAAATTAAATTAATTCTTTGAAATGTTATTTTTTGTTCTTAAGAATTAACTTTTAAACTGAAAATTTAATTATTCTTTTTTTTCGAAAATTGATCTTTCTTAGTTGAAAATTTATCTTTTCAGTTAATAATTATCCTATTTTTTTTAACTCAATTTATTTAACCGAAAATTCAACAATTTAATTTTCGTGAAAATTGATCTTTCTGATATATATCGATAAAATTTAGATTTTTTGGTAGAAAATTAAGATTTTTGCTTGAAAAGTAATATTTTTGGTTCAAAATTGAACCATATATACTTTTTTGTGAAAATTTGTCTTTATCTGTGGGAAAATCATGTATTTTGTTGAAGTTTCGATTTGTTAAAAACTGCACTATTTTATAAAAATTTGTTTTTCTTGCTGTAAATTAATTTTTTTACCTGAAAATTTAAAAATTCTTTTTTTTATTGTAAATCTATCGTTTTAGCTGACAATTGAACTAATTGGTTGAAAATTCATGTGAAATTCAATCCAATTATTTGAAAATTTAACTACTCAATTTTTTGTCGAAAGATTATCTTTTTTAGTTGAAAATGTAACTATTTAATTGAAAATATATTTATTCTTACTTAAGAATTCATTTGTTTGAAAATTCGTTTTTTTTTCGGCAGAAAGAAATCTGATTCACGTTTTTTGTTGAAAATTCAACTATATTTTATAAAAATTTATTATTTTGAAAAAACGAGGGAGTGAGAAAAAATATTCAAAACAATTTTTTTCATAATATACACTGAAATCCTGATATAAGAACTCACGGTTTAGGATATTCTTATAACTGATGTTAATGGCTCATTATTGTTTATAATTTAGATTTAAAATATTTTAAACCTTGGCTCCAGAACAAAGAATTTGTTTCTTGATTTTGCATCTTGGATTTTTAATTTCAAAAAAATGAATTTCTAATTTTTATCGAAAAAACGAGATATGAAAAAAAGAAAAGAAAATTAAATTTTTAACTTCACTGGCTTCTTTTTTTAAATTGATATTTCGATTTTAAGAGGTGAAAATAGGTTTTTCACAGTTTTATACGAAAGAAAAAAAAATTAAAGCAGAATCATGATTAAACGACCCTGAGGATACTTTTGATTCTTTCTCCTTAAAAAATGTTATTGTTTCTATTTGTTAAGTTTTGAAAGCTTAAATTGTAAATTTTCTTTGAAAATTAATTTTTTCAAACAAAAAGTCATCTAAAAATTTCCAAGGAATCTTAAGAATTTTGTTTTGTTTTTTGAAACCTTTTCAAATACTAAATTATTTTTTAATCTTTTAAAAGCTCGTTAACCTTTTGAATAACTTTTAAAATTATACGGATTTTTCTTTTTTAAAAGCTTCTAATTTTTTATTTAAAAATGATTCGAATGGTAAATAGCGCCTAAAATATAATTATTTTTAATTTAAAAGAAAAATATTAATTTTTGTATAAAATAAATAATCTCAAAAAGAAATTAATTTTATACCAAAAAAAGATGAATTTTTAACAATATACGTAAATTGTCAACCAAACAGTTAAATTCTTAATTAAAATGGATTAATTTTCAACCATACAGTTGTATTTTTATCCAAAAAATATTAGATTTCTAAAAAAAAATTTTTAACCAAAAAGAAGAATATTCAACAGAATCGTTGAATTTTGAACAAAAAGGAAGATTTCTACCATATTTCAATTCGGAAGAAAAAATAACTTTTAATATAAAATAAATATTTCGAATAAGTTTTTATCATGAAAGTTTATTTGATTATTTGATTTATGATGATTTGAATCTAATTTTCCTAAGATTCTGCACAAAATTCTAAAAGATTATCAAGATTTCAGATATAATTTTTCAGAAATGTTATTAAATCTTGTCCAATTTTCTTTACTTAATAAAATAAAGAAATAATTTTACGTTTTACCAGGAATGTAATGAATAATGATTTACCTCTGAAGATCTTTTTAACTTCCTAAAAGGCTTTTTGAATGATTTTTTAGTTTCTTCAATATTTGTAAACCTTCTCAAAATTCTTAAAAATAATTCACATGTTCCATCAAATTAAAAAAAAAATTAAGAAAATTGCCCTAAAATAATCCATATTATTTTCAACATTTTTAACAATCTTTCAAAGAACTTTTTTTATTATCTTGAAACGCTTACAAATGTTAAAAAAGCTTTCAAATTAAATAAAATATACAATTTTGTATTAAATTCTTCGAAACTTTTTTAAAATAAAAATTTTTTTTAAAATCTTTTTAAGTGTTTTTTTAAATCCTGCAAAATTTAAATTATTTTGTTACAATTGTATACGATTTTTTCAAAATTTTCTTTAACAAAAATTTACCAGGGATCTTATGAAAATTTTATTCTCCTAATTTCAGGCCTTTTTTTCGACATTTTTAGAAATATTTAAAATTTTTTGAAATTCTTGTCAATTTTTTTTTAAAATTAATTTTTCCATAAATTTTGTAAATTCTGCAAAATCAAAAAAATGACCTTAAAATCTTCCAGATTATTTTTTGATAATTTCAGAATTCTTTTTAATTATTCGCCTTAACTTAATTTTCAAAATAAAAAATCATTAAACATTTCAGCAGGAATCTTCATAAAATTTTTTATTATTCTCTTTAAACCTTTAAAAATGTTTAAAGATATGCTATTAAAATTTAAAAAAAAACATCCCGAATTAAAATTTTATTTTTTATCGGTACTGTTTAGAAACGTTTGGAAAAAAATGTATCATGAAATAAAATGACTTATTTGGCAATTTTGATATATTAAATTGATGCTACAGAAAATTCATAATCATTATTATTAAAAAAAGAAACAAGAACGATTAAAATAATTTTGGCCAAGGGACAATTTTTCTCTCTTTTTAAAAAATATTTTGCTTCGGTTTCGAGAAAAACTGGAACTTTTTTTTGGTTCAAAATAGGAAATTGTTAAAAATGGATCCTTTTTAGTTAACAATGCAATTATTTGACTAAAAATTGAACTACTTTGTAAACAAAAATAATTGCTTTATGAAAGATTCATAGTTTTAGTTCAAAACTCAGAATATTTGCTTTTAAAAAATAAACTTTTATGATAAAAAACCTACTATTTTGTAATAAAATTAATAATTTAACTAATCTTATAAATATAATAAAATTTTAATTGTTTAAAAGTCAAATTCCCGAAATTATAAAATTGACTAAACATCAAAATTTCGAATTGGATTTTAAAAAAAGGTGTACTTTCCTACATTATTTCTAGATCAAAAATACAATAATCAAATATTCTTATCAAAGAAAATATTTTTTATGTTTGGAGTTCTTAAAAATTATAGCTTTAATTTAAAATGACAATGATTGTATAAAAATTATATAAAAAAGTTCTAAAAACGTGAGGCTCAGGCAAAAAAAAATGTTTTCCCGAAATTAACTCCAAACCTAGGAACATTGTTAAAATAAACTTTGCAGGGTTCAATTTAACATATATATAATTTTTTTTACATATTGTTATTTTAAATTGCAGGAATAATTTTTTTTAACTTTCAACATTAAAAAAATGTTTTTCTTTGATAAAAATGTCTCATTATTTTATCTTCAATAAATTAACAATATTTACCCACAGCGACTTTTTGGATTTTTTAAATTGGGGAATTTTATAAATTTGGAATTTTTAACTTCGGGTAATTTATAATTCGGCGATGTCCTATGGTGAATTTTATTATTAGGGATTTGTCAAATTCGGGATTTTTATACATACCGACAATAAGCTTTTTACGATTTTTGAAATCTTTCTACAGAATAAAACAAATTTCTCAAGATTTCTGGGAACAATTTTAATGATTTTTATTTTAAAAAATGTATTTGAAGAGAATATTTAAACATATTTTTAAACATTCCAAAAGATTTTGCAAATTGTCAAAAAGGAATATAAAAAATTTGAAAATATTTTTAAAAACTTAAAACAAAATTTTGATTTTTTAATATCTAATATAAACAAAATGAAACACTTAAAATTTAAATAAATAATTGAACAAGAAAATATAAATAATAATACAAATTTTGAAGTTTTTAAAAATGTTTTGTAAGGTTTCAAGATAATTATTTTTGTTTAAAGATTCCTGAGAATATTCAAATAAGTCGTAATTTTGAAAAATTAATTTAAAGAAAATATTTTAAAACATTAAAAAAGATTTTTTAATAAATTTTCGGAATAATTCGAGTAAGTTAAAAAGATACTCAAAATTTTTAGAAGTTTTAAACAGGTTGAACATTTTTTCAATTTGAAAGATTTCTGAAAATTGATGTGTAAAAATCATTTTTAATTTTTGCCAAAACGCCACTACCGGGACATTGCTTCTCAACGGCCAATAACTAAGACTATTCGACACTAGAAAAAATTGAGACACATATATTTTTATTGCTTAAGATCTCCTCTTTCCGACGGTGCCAATGAAATTCCTCAAAAAATTAATTTATTATCCCAAAATGCAGTTTAAACAAAAAAAAAAAAACGTGATTTTTCGAGCCTATTTTTTTTGTGAACCATTTTCCAAAGCTTTTCGAGTCTGTAATTAACCTGGAATCTCACTAACGGGTTGAAAAAATGTCTAAACTTTGAGAATCCATGGTTCAAAGATCGATTTTTCGTTTTAGTATTTTCAAAATGGCGTCTTAATGGCAAAATTTTTGTGAAAACATT
>NC_046664.1:5008564-5009686 GCF_010883055.1 Belonocnema kinseyi | reverse complement strand
TTTTTTTACAATAAACGATGCGCTTTTCGGAAAAATCATCAAGAATAAAAAGTTCTTGTAATCAGCCAAGGAATACGCCTGATTTTTTTTGAAGCGTTTTGAGCAAAATTTTGGATTTTGCAAAATTCAAAATTTTGCCCAAAACGCTCCGGAAAAATTCAGGCGTATTTCTCGGCTGATTACAAGAACTTTTTATTCTTGACAAATTTTCCGAAAAGCGCATAGTTTTTCAATAAAAAATTTTCATAGTTCTAAGCATCGTGTAAGAGTAAAATGATTCACGAATATCTATCGTCCGTCTGCCGCAAACAAAGTTTACGTTGCCCAACTATCACCAACGTGGAGGTCGCCGAATCTCGATAGTCTCTTTTTTTTAAAGGGATTTTATATGTTTTTTTTACATTTTTTTTATGGAGAATTTTTTTCATTTCAGATTTCAATCCGTTGAAATGCTGTGTAGTTATGGAAAACAGATCTATATCATACATTCGGTCTGGGAAATTCCGATCCCGAATTCTCGTCATCTGATGAATCATCTCCATCAGAGCCAGAGTAATCTGGATTAGGTATGATGACACGTTCATCATTTTCATCGGAATCCCATTCCGATTCGGAGTTTGTTGCAATTTTTGAGGCTTTACGCTTTGGCATTTTTTTTTTTTTGCTGGGTGTACTCGAAAATTCCCAGGTTGACAATGCGGTGAAGGTGTGGTTTGATGTCAGAGTGCAATAAAGGTTACGGAGTCGTTGGAAATTTTTTATTGAAAAACTATGCGCTATTCGGAAAATTTGTCGAGAATAAAAAGTTCTTGTAATCAGCCGAGGAATACAAGGCTTGAATTTTTGGATTGAATTTTTTTTAATTAAACCATTTCAATTTCAATCAGAAAGTAAAACTTATAAAATGGACAAATTCAAAATTCAGCGTTCAATTTGTGTATTGATAATTCTTAAATTGAAACTATTAACAATTTAAAAAATTATTTAATTACTGAGACATCAAATTCATATAGTTCTATGTTTATTAATTTTTTATTGAATGACGCCTTTTTTAATATTTTAATTTCAAATCGTTTAATTTTTAATACTTACTTTAGAACTATTATTCTTTTTTTTTAATTT
>NC_046664.1:4994196-5008464 GCF_010883055.1 Belonocnema kinseyi | reverse complement strand
AAATACTAAAACGAAAAATCGATCTTTGAACCATGGATTCTCAAAGTTTAGACATTTATTCCACCCGTTAGTGAGATTCCAGGTTAATTACAGACTCGAAAATCTTTGGAAAATGGTTCACAAAAAAAAAATAGGCACAAAAAATCAGGTTTTTTTTGTTTAAACTGCATTTTGGGATAATAAATAAATTTTTTGAGGAATTTCATTGACACCGTCGGAAAGAGGAGATCTTAAGCAATAAAAATATATGTGTCTCAATTTTTTCTAGTGTCGAATAGTCTTAGTTATTGGCCGTTGAAAAGCAGTGTCCCGGTAGTGGCGTTTTGGCCGTTTTAGGGTTAAATTATAATTTTCCTTCATTTTTTTCTTTCCAGATTAAAATTATTATTTTCTGTTGTAAATTTAACCAATGTTTCTGAAAATATAAATTTTTGGTTCGAAAATGCATCTCTTTTGATAGCAATTTCGTCATTTTTGGAAAAAAATGTAACTGGTTGCAAACTCAATTTAAAATTGTCTAAAGTTGAAAATTGAATTATTTTAGTTAAAATTCAACTATTTGAATCAAAATTAAATTTTACATTGTCAATTCAACTATTTATAGAATATTCCTTTTGTGGCTAAAAATGTATTTTTTGTTTAAATTAATATGTTTAAGTTGAGGATTTGTTTATTTTTATGGTTGAAAATTAATATTTTCAATTGAAAATTTAATAATTCCATTTTCAGTGAAAATTTAATCTTTTTTATTAAAATCGCAACTGTTTGGTATAAAATTAAAACCATTAAAACATTGGTTGACGATTCAACGATTTTCTTCAAAATTTTTTCGTTAAAAATACACATTATATGATTATAATTTTATCTGTTTTATCAAAAAATTTCTAGCAATTTGTTAAAAATTGGTTTTTCTTTTGCCAAATTCGCCTGATTTTAATTTTTAATAAATATCGTTTTTGTTAAAATATAAACAACCTTTTTTGTTGAAAATTAATCTTTTTAGGCAGAAAATTCAATTTCGTAGATGAAAGTTGAACTACTTTCATTAAATTTTCAGCCAAGAAGATTAATTTTCTACCAAAAAAGAAGAAATTTCAACAAATTAGATACATTTTCAACTAAACAGTTTGAATAATTTGATACAAAACAGTTTAACTTAAACTAAATTGTTAACTTTACCACCAAATTATTGGATTTTTAAGCAAAAAATACAAATTTTCTCCAAGAAAATTGAATTTTTAACCAAAGAATATGAATTTCATCAAAAAAGTTACATTTTCTGTAAAAAAAGAAACAATTTTTAACAATAAAAAAAAAACAATAAATTTTTAACCAAATAAAATGAACGTTTAAGTAAGTAGTTCGATTTTCAACTAAAGGGTATAAATTTAAAAATAAAATATATAAATTTTCAAAAAATATATAATATTTGATATTTCAAAAAAATATAAATTTTAAAAAAAATTATAATTCCTATTAAAATGTTCATTTTTTAAGCCGGAAATGCGAGTTTTCTATAAATTACTTCAGTTTCTAACCAAATAGTTCAATTTCCAAACACAAGGATAAATTTACGAAAAGAAAGATTAATTTTCTAACAGAATAGACGAATTTTCGATAAAATAAATAAGCTTGCAAACGAAAAAATAAATTTTCAACGCAAAAGATTAATTTTCTATATGAAAAGACAAACTTTCGACAAAAAACATAAATTTTTTAATCCATAGTTGCATTTTCGACCAAAATAATAAAATATCTACCATAAGAGAAATTTAACAGAAAATTAAATAAATTTTCAACTAAATAGTTTGAAGAATGAATGATATATTAGTCAGATATAAAAAATTTATATATACAATATATGAATCTTGAGCAAAAAAGTCAATCAACAAATCAGTTGGATTTTTCAGAAAATACTTAAATTTCCAGTTAAAAAAATTAAAAACCAATAAATAAAAAAAACACGAATTTCAACCAAAAAAAGAGGTTTTAAGAAAGTAATTCAAAACTAAAGATTTGAATTTTTAAACTAAAAAGGTTACTTCTTTAGCCTCACATAATTAATTTCCAACAAAATACTAAATTTTCAGTTACAAAATTATAATTTCTTATAAATAAAAAATACGAATTTTCAACCCAATAAAGAGCTTTTAAAAGAAAGTATTTCAATAATAAAGATTTGAATTTTCAAGCTAAAAGACATTCATTTTCAAAGAAAAATGTAAAACTTGACATATTCCAACAAAAAAATATTTGAATGATAAATTAAAATCTTAAGTAAACTTAATCCAGAAATTCTCAAATGTATTAATCAGGAAAAATAAAGTTCAATCTAATTGTTGAATTTTTAAGCAAAAATAACGAATTAAAAAAAAAAGTTGAATTCTCAACCAAAAAGTATGACTTCTTAACCAAATTGTTCAATTTTTAACAAAATAATTGAATTTTCAACAAAGAAGATTAATTTTCTACCAAAAAGACGAATTTTAAATTTGTTTAAATAAATTTTTAAGAAAGTGCTCAACAACAAAATACAATTGTTCATATTAAGAAAAAAAGAAAAGCTTAACCAAAAATTAAGAGCAGCTGGATCTATCTAAAAAAACGAATTAGCAATAAATACTTGAATCCTCTACTAAAACAGATTAATTTTTAATTAAACAGTTACATTTTTAACCAAATTGATTTTCTATAAAAAAGACGAATTTTAAAGAAAATACACACATTAAAAGAAATGAATTTTCTACTAAACTGTTGGACTTTAGAGCTGAAAATACGATTTTTTTACAAATGAGTTGAATTTTCATCCAAATAGTTGAATTAAAAAAAAAAGTTTTTAAATTGAAAGATTAATTTTTTATCAAAAAAGACGAATTTTTGACAGAAAACATACATTTTTATTCCAATTTTGGAATTTTCGACCACGACTATAAAATATACCAAAGAAAAAATTTTTTTAAATTACATAAATTTCCATCTAAATAGTTTGCACCATTTTTTAGTTTCTATTTATTTAGTTTCCAAAAACTGTTAACTAAGTAGTTGAATTTTTAAGCCGATTATACGAAAGATTAATATATACTTTGCTAAACATTTAAATTTTTAATATAAAAAGATCAATTTTTAACCTTAAAAAATTAATTTTCAACAAACAAGTTAATCAAAAAATCAGATCAATTTTTAACGCAATATTCTTAAATTTTTATGTAAAAAATTAATTTCTTATAAAGAAAAAAAAAATTGTAGTCAATAAGAGCTTTTAAGAAAGTACACTTCAACACTAAATATTTGAATTTTCTGCCTAAAAAGATAAATTTTCAACAAAAAATGTAATAGTTGATATATTTCAACAAAAAAAGATTTTAATCACAAATTCAAAACAACTCGATCTATCTCGATTGATCTATTTTATTTAAATATTCCAATACTTCTTAATTTTTTTTAATTTCATTTTTGTATAATGAAAAAAAAATTCGTGTGTAATTTATTCCCGGGGGAATCCCCCTGTTACGTGACAAAATAACTTTTGTCGTTACAATAATCGATAATATTATAAATTATAATAAAATTAATACTTAATTCAGAAATTCTCATCAGATCCACTCCATGAAACCACAATAATAATGCATAACTTTATAAATATGTTTCTTTCTGACAACAAATGAAAGGCGAAACAGGAAATCTTCTGATTTCGTTCGACGAATGCTCATTCTCGTGAAATACGTTCCTTGCGATTGTGTAAAACTCACCAACGAGCCCAGCGAGAATCAAGTCTTTTGATTGGTTGGCTTCAAGTTATACACCGAAACACACAGTCAGAACTCGGGGAAGAACCTGCCGTGCTTAACAGTGTTAGAAGAATGACATATAAGTGTATTTGAGGAAACAAAAATAGTTATTGTTCGGTGAGTATGCGGAGAAGATCGATTTTAATTATTTTCTTCTCATCTCTTTAAAATCTTCCATTGGTGCCGTTATTTTATCCCTTAAGCCGTATCTGTAAGAATTTTTCTGATCTCGTGTGTTCTTGTCGAGCGGCAGTGTTTCGGCAAAAAGTTATTAAAAAACGAATGGAAAAGGCCGGAAATGTTTGAAACGGGAATGATTTATCAACAGGTCGAACAAAAATATTGTGACTTTTATCAATATGGTAGTTTTTATTCCTTTTTTAAATTGTTTTGTCTTGACGTGAGTCGTCATTTTTAGGTTAGGTGAGGTTAGCTCAAGGCAAACAAACAACCCTTTCAGATTGACAATACTGCGCAGCACTTTAAATTCTGACGAATTTTATTTAGTTTTCATTACATTCGGAAGTTGTATTGAAGTGTTTTTACGTTTTTAATGTGAATTTTTGAATAAATAAGTGAATTTTTAATATAAAATGTCCAGTTTTTAACCGAAAAGGGAGTAGATAAATTTTCAATTGCGAGAACTAATTTTTATTAAAAAAAGTTTCAACAGACAGTTAAATTTTCAGCCCTTGAGTATGAATTTTTAACAAAAAAAGTTCATTTTTAACGATTCTCTTAAATTTTTAGGTTAAAAGTAATTTTTAATCAAAAAATACATGCGCGTAAGAATGAACTTTTATAACATTATTTCAACAGAGTGAATTTTACAAACAAAAAGATTTTCATTTTAAATCCAAAATAATTTAATCTGAAAAAACCAGTCTCTATAAAAAAGTTTAATTTTATACAAAAATGTTGAATTTTTAAGCCAAAAACACGATTTATCTACAAAAATATTAAATTCTTAACCCAAGAATAAGAATTTTCAACAAATTAGTTGAACTTTTAATAAAATATAAACGTATTTAATTTAAAAATTAATTTTTAACAACAAAAAATGAATTTTTGACCCGAGAATAGGCATTTAAAAAAAAAAAAGCTTGATTATCTAGATCATAAAATTATACTTTTACCCGAGATTAAGAATTTTCATCAAAAGAGTTTGTTTTTAAACAAATTATTTGAGTTTTCAATAAAATATACAAACTTTCAATTGAAAAATTAATTTTTAACAACAAAAAAACGTTTTTTTAACAACAAAAATCACATTTTAAATCCCATAATAGGAATTTTCAACAAAAATGTTAATTTTCGACTAATTTGAATTTTGAATGGAATATAAAAAATTTCAATTAGGAAAATTAATTTGTAACTGAACAATCGGAATTTTGAATAAAAAAGTTAATTTTCAACAAATTAGTAGAATCTTAAATAAAAAACAACCATTTTCAATTAAAAACCTAATTTTAAACCAAAAACGAATTTTTAACAAAAAAAACTACATTTTTAGCCCGAGAATCGGAATTTTCAACAAAAAAGTTAATTCTAGACAAATTAGTAGAGTTTACAATAAAATACTTAAAATTTCAGATAATAAAATTATGTTTCAAAAAGCAAAAAAAAACAAATTTTAAAATAAAATGATAAATTTTTAACCAAAAGAATGAATTCTTTAAAAAGTTGTTCAAGTTACAACCAGGGAGTTAAAATTTAAAGAAAAAAGTATGATATTTGATATTACAAAAAGAAATTTGAATTAAACATTAAAATGTCTGGATTTAACCAAAAAGGCGAATTTTTAATAAAATACTTGAATATTTTACTAAATCAGATAAATTTTCAACCAAATTCTTGAATTTTAAGCCAAAAATACGATTTTTCTACAAAAATATAAAATTTTTAACCCAAGAATGAGAATTTTCAACAAATTAGTTGAACTTTTAATGTAATATAAACATTTTAAATTAAAAATTAATTTTTGACATCAAAAATTAAATTTTTGACAAATTTTTTGAATTAAAAAAAATAAATCTTCTAATAAACAAATTATATTTTAAGTTGAGAATCAGGATTTTCAACAAAAAAGTTAATTTTCAACAAATTAGTAGAATTTTAAATAAAAAACAACCATTTTCAATTAAAAACCTAATTTTAAACCAAAAACGAATTTCTAACAACAAAAACTAAATTTTTAACCCGAAAATCGGAATTTTCAACAAAAAAGTTGATTTTAGACAAATTAGTAGAGTTTACAATAAAATACTTAAATTTTCAGATAATAAAATTATATTTTAACAAGTAAAAAACAAAAAAACAAATTTTAAAATAAAATGATAAATTTTTAACCAAAAGAATGAATTCTTTAAAAAGTTGTTCAAGTTACAAGCAAGGAGTTAAATTTTAAACAAAAAAGTATGATATTTGATATTACAAAAAAAATTTGAAGTAAAAATTA
Organism: Belonocnema kinseyi; assembly: GCF_010883055.1. NCBI lineage: Eukaryota > Metazoa > Arthropoda > Insecta > Hymenoptera > Cynipidae > Belonocnema > Belonocnema kinseyi. Next base: position 5,002,218 of record NC_046664.1, on the reverse strand, counting down.
AAATATCTGGATTTAAGCAAAAAAGCGAATTTTTAATAAAATAGTTCAATATTTTACTAGATCTGATAAATTTTCAACCAAAAATACAATTTTTCTACAAAAATCTTAAATTTTTAACTCAAGAATGAGAATTTTTAACAAATTAGTTGAACTTTTAATGTAATATAAACATTTTCAAAAAAAATTAATTAACAACAACAAAAAGAACGAATTTCTAACAACAAAATTAAATTTTTAACCCCAGAATAAGAATTTTCCACAAAAAAGTCAATTTTCAACAAATTAGTTGAATTTTTATTAAAATATAAACTTTTTCAATTAAAAATTTGTAACAAAAAGAAAAAAAACTAATTTTACAATCCGAGAATAGGAATTTTTTACAAAATACTTATATTTTCAGATCATAAAATTATAATTTAACGCGAGAACGATAATTTTGATCAAAAAATTTATTTTTTAACAAAATAATTCAATTTTTAATAAAATATACAAATTTTCAATTGAAAAATTAATATTTAACAACAAAATACGATTTTTTAACAACAAAATTTAAATTTTTGACAAATTAATTGAATTAAAAAAAACTAAATCTTCTAATAAACAAATTATATTTTAAGTCGAGAATCAGGGTTTTCAAGAAAAAAGTTAATTTTCAACAAATTAGTAGAATTTTTAATATAATTTAAAAAATTTTAAGTAAGAAATTAATTTTCAACTCGATAATAGAAATTTTCAGGAAAAAAGTTAATTTTCAGAAAATTCGTTGAATTAAAAATAAAATATAAACAATTTTTAACAAAAAAGTAAATTTTAGACAATTTAGTAAAATTTTTAATAAAATACTTAAACTTAAAAAACTTAAAAAGCGTGATATTTGATATTACAAAAGTTTTGAATTAAAAATTAAAATAGCTGGATTTAACCAAAAAAGCGAATTTTTAACAAAATACGTGAATACTTTACTAAATAAGCTAAATTTTCAATCCTAAATTTTCAACCAAAATCTTTGAATTTTAAGCCAAAAATACGATTTTTCTACAAAAATATTAAATTTTTAACCCAAGATTGAGAATTTTCAACAAATTAGTTGAACTTTTAATGTAATATAAACATTTTCAAAAAAAATTAATTAACAACAACAAAAAGAACGAATTTCTAACAACAAAATTAAATTTTTAACCCCAGAATAAGAATTTTCCACAAAAAAGTCAATTTTCAACAAATTAGTTGAATTTTCATTAAAATATCAACTTTTTCAATTTAAAAATTTGTAACAAAAAGAAAAAAAACTAATTTTACAATCCGAGAATAGGAATTTTTAACAAAATACTAATATTTTCAGATCATAAAATTATACTTTGACGCGAGAACAATAATTTTAATGAAAAAAGATAGTTTTCAACAAATTAATTCAATTTTTAATAAAGTATACAAATTTTCAATTGAAAAATTAATTTCTAACAACAAAAATTAATTTTCAATCGAAAAATTAATTTTTAACAACAAAAATTAAATTTTTGACAAATTAATTGAATTTAAAAAAACTAAATCTTCTAATAAACAAATTATATTTTAAGTCGAGAATCAGGGGTTTCAACAAAAAAGTTAATTTTTAATAAATTAGTAGAATTTTTAATATAATTTAAAAAATGTTAAGTAACAAATTAATTTTCAACTCGATAATAGGAATTTTCAGGAAAAAAGTTAATTTTCAGAAAATTAGTTGAATTTTAAATGAAATATAAACAATTTTTAACAAAAAAGTAAATTTTATACAAATTCGTAAAATTTTCAATAAAATACTTAAACTTAAAAAACTTAAAAAGTGTGATATTTGATATTACAAAAATTTTGAATTAAAAATTAAAATAGCTGGATTTAACAAATATATTTTGTTACTTTCAACCAAATGTTAAATTTTCTTCTAAATTTTTGAATTTTAGAGCCGAAAATACTAATTGTCTATAAAAGAGTTGAAATTGCAATAAGAAAAAGTTAATTTTTCACAAATTAATTGAGGTTTCAAATAAATACTTAAATTTTCAGTTAAAGAAATTAATTCTTGACAAAAATAAAAAACAGATTTTCAAACTAAAATTATATCTAATAAAGTAGTTCAAAATTCAAACATAGCGTTGAATTCACTACCTAAAAAGATTAATTTTCAAATACAAATTTTAATAGTTAGTATTTCAACAAGAATAGGTTTTAGTTCAAAATATTAAACAAATTAATTTAACCGACAAAAATGAGCTTTGAATCAAACATGTTAATTTTTAACGAAAAAAATAGTTTTCTACAAACGACTTTTCGACAAAAGAGTTTAATTTTTTTCCAAATTGTTGAATTTTTAACAGAAAAAGTTAATTTTCAACAAAATAATTATTTTTCACGTTAAAAAATTAATTTTTAGCAAAAGAAATGAACTTTTATCTAAAATTATGAATCATTAACTAAAAAAATTAACCCTTTGAGAAAGTAGTTAAACTTTTAACCAACGAGTTGAATGTTCAACAGAAAAAGATTTTAATTAAAAATTAAAAACAATTGGATTTAAGCAACAAAAACGAATTTTTAACAAAATACTTGAATCTTCAACAAAAGCAGAATAATTTTCATCCATTTTTTATAAAAAACTGTTTACTTTTTTAAAAGAGGTAAATTTTCAACAATTAAATTAAATTTTCACTCAAAAAAATTATCTTTAACAAAAAATAAAACAATTTTTAACTGAAATATTATAAATTTAAAAAAAATACAAGCTTCAACCCAGGAGTTGATTTTTCAACTAGAAAGGTGGATTTTCGACAAAAATTGTGATAGTTTATATTTGAACAAAAATAAGTTTTTTTTTTAAAACTAAAAACAGGTGGACTTTACTAATAAAAAAATTTTTTAACCAAATACTTTCTTTCAAATATTTTCTATAAAACAGTTGAATTTTCACCAAAAAAGTTTTAGTTTTCAACTGAAAAAGTTTAATTTTTAATCCGAAAGTTGTAATTTTAATAAAAGGTGACCTAACAGAAAGAGATGAATTTTCAAACTAAAATGATGAATGTTCAACAAAACAGTTAAATTGTTCAATAAATAGTTAAATTTTCAACGAAAAAGCTGAGTTTTTAACTAAGAAGATTAATTTTCTATCAAGAAATACGAATTTTCAACAAATTATATAAATTTCCAACTAAATAGTTTGAGCAGTGGATGTATTATTAGTCCAAATTTTATTTGATTAATTTTCAGTTTATTTTCTTACCAATTCTAAATTGTTTAAACTAAATTGTTACATTTTTAAACTAGAAAAGATTAATTTCAACAAAAAATTGTGTAGTTTTGACGAATTTTCTACAGAACATTACAATTTTTGGTATTGGAATAGGAATTTTCAACATAAAAGTTAATTTTCAACGAAATAGATCAATTTTACAGTTAAAATAAATAATCTATAACACCAAAACTAATTTTTACATAAAATTATAAATCTTCAACCAAAAAAATCCTATACTATAACACATTGATTTTCAATCAAATAATTGTATTTAAACAAAAAAACTTATTTTTTGCAAGAAAAAGATGAATTTGCAACAAAATAAATACATTTTTAACCGAATAGTTGATTTTTTTTAAATTGTTGAATTTTAGAGCAAAATATAAGAATTTTCAAAAACTACATAAATTTTCATCTAAATAGTTTGAACAATGGATGTGATGTTAGTCCAAATTTTAGTTGATTAATTTTTAGTTTATGTCTGTTTTGTTTCTAAAAATTTTTAACTAAATAGTTCCATTTATAAATAAAAAATATATCAATTTTGAACCAACAGTGGAGTAAAATGTTTAATTTCAAGAATTAATTTTCAATTTAAGGACGAAAGGACGATATTTTAATTAAATACATAATTTTTTAACCAAATATAAATGTATGAATTTCTCACTAAGAAGATTAATTTTCTAACAAAAAAGACAAATCAACCAAAAAAATTAATTCCCAAAAAATTAATTCATGTTTTTTTTTGGTGATTTTTTTTTCAACAGAAAATTTATCTTCCTGGTTCAAAATTTATGTTTTTGTTGAAAGTTCCACTGTTTATTTGAAAGTTAATTTTTTTCTTGAAAATTCCTCTTTTTTGGTAGAGAAATGAACCTTTTAGGTTTAAAATTGAAATTTTTGGTTGAAAATTCAACTATTCCTGTCGAAAAATTATAATTTTAATTAAAAATGTATCCTTTGATTGAAAATTTAACTGTTCCATTTTTAGTAGAAAATATATTATTTTCAGTTTAATATTCAAATATTTATTTGAAAATTCGTATTTTTTAATAGAAAATCAATCTTCTTGATTGAAAATTTAACTTTTTTGTTAAAAATTATTTCATCTTGTTGAAAATGAAATATTTTTTACTTGAAATCTTAGGAATCTCAAGCGTCTTTAATTAAATCTAATATAGTATTCTCATTAATTTTACTTATAAGAATAGATTAAATTTCAAGAAGTAGTTATGTTTTTAGTATTATTTATTTAATTATTTAACGATAATATATTTAAGAATATCTTCCAATGTAATTTGTCAAGGTTTTCGAAATTAAACATACTAATTAAATTCTTGGAAACTTGTCCCATTAAAAAATTACTATTTTAAATTTTTTCCACATTCAGATATTTAAAAGGACTTCAAAGAACTATTGTTTATAAAAAATTCAAGAAATAATATACATATTCTGAGTTGAATTTTTAAAAACTTTAAATCTTGAGATACTTGAAAAAAATCTGAAATTTTCAGGAAATTTTTGTTCAGAATTTGAGTAAAACCTTCAAGAAAATACCATTTTTTGTTTACTATTTTTTTTTAATTTAGGACCGACACAAATGAGCAACGCTGGAAATTTTAGTCCAAGCTCAATGGAATCTTTGGGCATTGGCTTTGAGATGTCTCCAATGTCGATTGATGAGGCATCTCCAAATCATGCCACGGATTATATCACAATTCCGGGTGCTACAGGTATTTATAATTGTTTAAATAAAACATTTGTGTTTTTTAACGAATTTACAGGCCTCGGACTTCAAAAAAAAAAAAAAAAAAAACCACTAAAGACAGTATTTTCATACAAATTGTATGAATTCAATTTTCTACTTAAAGAGGCGAATTCTCTGCAAAACAGTTGAATTTTTAAGAATAAAGTACTAATTTTCCACAAAAAATGGAATAGTTGATATTTAAACAAAAATGGTTTTTAATTTTAAATAAAAATCAGTTTAATTGAACTAAAAAAAGACGAAGTTGAATTTTTAACAACAAAAAGTCGATTTTCTGTCAAAAAGACAAATTCTTAACAAAACACTTATATTTCCTACCAAATAGTTGATTTTTTAACTAAAAAATATAATTTTTTAATCAAAAATCAAATAGTTACCTTTTCAGTTAAAAAAATGAATTATTAATAATTATTTTCAACAAAGTAGTTGAACTTTTAATAAAATTTCAATTAAAAATTAAAATAGCCGGATTTAACAAAAAAAGCGAATTTTTAACCAAAAAAAATTGAATACTTCACTAAATCAGATAAATTTTCTACCCAATGTAAAATTTTCTACCAAATTGTTGAATTTTTAAGCCAAAAATACGATTTTTCTACAAAAATATATAATTTGTAACCCAAGAATAAAATTTTTTAACAAATTAGTTGAATTTTCCACAAAATATAAACATGATCAATAAAGAAATTAATTTTTAACCACAAAAAACGAGTTTTCAAAAACAAAAACAAATTTTTAACCCGAGAATAAGTATTTTCAACGAACAAGTTAATTTTCAAAAAATTATTAGAATTTAGAATAAAATATACAAATTTTCAATTGAAAAATTAGATTTTAGCAACAAATCAAAACGATTTTTTAACAATAAAAATTACAGTTTTGACCCCATGTTAGGAATTTTCAACAAAAAACTTAATTTTCGACAAAATTAGTTGAATAAAAAAAAATCGTTAAATTTGCAGATAAAAAAATTATATTTTAACTAGAGTTTTTAACCAAAAAAATTTAATTTTGAACAAAATATTTGAAATTTTAATGTAATATAAAAAATTTCAATAAAATCATTATTTTTTAATCCGATAATAGTAATTTTTAACAAAGTAATAGAAATTCAAATAAAATATAAAATGTTCAATTAAAAACTTAATTTTAACCACAAAAAGAGAATTTTTAACAAAAAATTTAAATGCTCTACTAAAGCAGATAAATTTTTAACCCAAGAATAAGAATTTTCAACAAATTATTGGAATTTTTAATAAAATATAAACGTTTACAAATAAAAAACTAATTATTAATAACAAGAAAAAGGCGAATTTTAAACCCGAGAGTAGTAATTTTTAACAAAACACTTAAATTTTCAGATAAAAATAATTATACTTTAACCCGAGAATAAGAATTTTCATCAAAAAAGTTAGTTTTCAACAAATAAGTTGAATTTTTAATCAAATATATCAATTTTCAATTGAAAAATTCATTTTTAAAAACAAATCCAATTTTCAACCCCGTAAAAGGAATTTTCAACAAAAAAAGTTAATTTTTGACAAATTAGTTTAATAAAAAAAAATACTTACATTTTCTGAAAAAAAATTATCTTTTAAGTCGAGAATCGGAGTTTTTGACAAAAAAGTTCATTTTTAACAAATTAGTTGAACTTTTAATAAAATATAAACATTTTCATAAAAAAAATTAATTTTTAACAACAACAAAACGACTTTTTAACCAAAAAATGAGCACTTTCAACAAAAAAGTAAATTTTTAAGACATAAGTTGAATTTTTATTAAAATATATACATTCTCAATAAAAAAATTAATTTTTAACAACAAAAAATAAACGAATTTTTAACCCAAGAATAAGCATTTTCAACAAAAAAGTAAATTTTTAACAAATTAGTTGAATTTTTAATAAAATATATACATTTTCAATGAAAAAATTAATTTTTAACAACAAAAAAACGAGTTTTCAAAAACAAAATTAAATTTTTAACCCGAGAATAAGAATTTTCACAAAAAAAAAATAGTTTTCAACGAATAAGTTGAATTTTTAATAAAATATACCAATTTTCAATTGAAAAATTAATTTTTAAAACCATAAATTAAATTTTTAACTCCATAAAAGGAATTTTCAACAAAAAAGTTAATTTTTGACAAATTAGTTTAATAAAACAAAATATTTAAATTTTCTGAACAAAAATTATATTTTAAGTCGAGAATCGGAGTTTTCAACAAAAAAGTTAATTTTCAATAAATTAGTTGAACTTTTAATAAAATATAAACATTTTCAATAAAAAATTCATTTTTAACAACAAAAAACGACTTTTTAACCCAAAAATAAGCATTTTCAACAAAAAAGTAAATTTTTAAGAAATTAGTTGAATTTTTAATAAAATATATACATTTTCAATAAAAAAATTAATTATTAATAAAAAGAAAAAGGCCGATTTTCAACCCGAGAATTGGAATTTTTAACAAAATACTTAACTTTTCAGATAATAAAATTATACTTTAACCCGAGGATAAGAACTTAATTTGCGAAAAAATTAGTTGAATTTGAAAAAATCGTTAAATTTGCAGTTAAAAAATTATATTTTAACTCGAGTTTTCAACAAAAAATAATTTCAACTATACAGTTGCATTTTTAAACAAAAAATTCTTTTTTTTTTATATAAAAAAAGGCAAATTGTTAATAAAATACATATATTTTATACCAAATAGTTGATATTTCTATAAAAGAAGACAAATTTTAAACAAATTATATAAATTTTATCTTTGAAAAATGGTAAACTTTTAATAAAAAAATGTTTAGATGAATTTTTAATGAACAATTGAATTTTCAACCAAAAAAAATCAATATTCATCGAAAAATCGAATAGTAAAAATTTTCAGTTAAAAACACTAATCTGCAATTTAAAAATAATAATTTTCATTAAAAATAAATCGAATTTTCGACAAAACAGTTCAATTTTCAAACCAAAGAGACGAATTC
>NC_046664.1:4989031-4994096 GCF_010883055.1 Belonocnema kinseyi | reverse complement strand
TAATTTTCTACCATAAAATACAAATTGTTGATAAAAAAACATATATTTTCTATCAAATAATTAAATTTTTAACCAAGAGGATTAATTTTCTATAAAAAAAAAGATTTTTAAAGAAAATACATGAATTTTGAAGCAAATAGTTTAATTTTAGACTAAAAAAGATCAGTTTTCAAACAAAAATCATATCGCTAAATTTTCAGATAAAAAAAGTTATTTTAAATAAAAAGAAAACAAATATTCTATAAATTTTTTCTAGAATTTTTAATTTATATTTTTTTTCGTTTCTAAATTTTTTAACTAAATAGTTGCATTTTTAAACTTAAAAATATGAATTTTTAATAAATAATCGTGTAGGTAAATTTTTAATAAGGAGAATTAATTTTTAAAACCAACTAGTTAAGTTTTATAAAAAATTGAATTTTTCCAAACAAAAATGGATTTTTTTGACCAAATTCTTTAATTTTTCAAGATAAAAATAGGAATTTTCTAAAAATATTTTAATTCGAAATAAAAAGTATTTTAATATAACCAAAAAAGTTAATTTTCTGCCATAAAATACAAATTGTTAATATAAAACATATATTTTCTGTCAAATAATTAAATTTTTAACCAAAGGGATTAATTTTTTATAAAAAAAAAAGATTTTTAAAGAAAGTAAATGAATTTTCATTTTAAAAAAATAGATTTTAAATAAAGAAAAAAAGAATTTTCTACAAAATAATACTTTGAACAAAACTGTGAACAATAAATAAATACTTTGAACAATGGATGAGCTCTTAATCTAAATTTTATTTGATGAATTTTTAGTTTATATTTTTTTTTCGTTTCTAAATTTTGTAACTAATTAGTTGAATTTTTGAACTAAAAATATAAATTTTTAATCAAAAACAGTGTAGGTAAATTTTTAAGAAGGAGAATTAATTTTATAAACCAAATAGTTGAATTTCATAAAAAAACTGTAAAATTTTCCAGCTACAAAGTTGAATTTTTCCACACAAAAATGGATTTTTTACCGAATATTTAAACCAAAAAAAGGTTATATATTTTAAATAAAAAACAGTTAAATATAACTAAAAAAATTTCAATTTTCAACCAAATAATTAAATTTTTAGCCAATTCTCTATAAAAAAACAGATTTTGAAAAAAATATAAGAATTTTAAAGCAAATAGTTGAATTTTAAACTAAAAAAGATCAGTTTTTAAACAAAAATCGAAGTTAACTTTTTAGTTAAAAACATTATTTTAAACCAAAAGATAAAGAATTTTCTACAAGTTTGTTCAATTTTCAAATTTCTCCAAACAAAAATGGATTTTTTGACCAAATTCTTTAATTTTTCAAGCTAAAAACAGGAATTTTTTAACAAATATTTAAATTTCCATAAAAAAATTCTTTTTTAACGGACACTTTTTAATCAGATAGTTGCATTTTTAACTAAAAAAAATCAATTTCTACAGAAATAGATACACTTTCAAACCAAAAAATGAATGCTTTAAAAGAAATAGTTGAATTTTCAATAAAAATAAAACAAATTTCAACCGTACAGTTCGAATAGTGAAATTTTTATTTAAAAAAAAATTGATTTTCATTAAAAATAAAATGAATTTTCCAAATAACAGTTGAATTTTCAACCTGAAACTACTAATTTTCACCAAAAACTGTAATAGTTTATATTTCAACCAGAAAATATTTTAATTTTAAATAAAAAACGTTTAAATATAACCAAAAACGGCGAATTTTTAAACAAATATTTTTTTAAACGACCGAAATTGATTTTCTACTAAAAAATATCAATTTTCAAACAAAAAAAAGAAGATAAATTTACTTTAAAAAAAGTAGTTAAATTTTCAAAAATATGTAACTTTTGAATTAAAATCATGAATCTTCAATAAACAAAAAATTAATTTTAAAAAAAATTAGTTTAACTTTTAAACAATTAGTTGAATTTTTAGTTAAAAAAAGATGAATTCGCAACGAATATAGAAAAAATTTCTCTAATAATTCAGAAATATTTCTTCTTTGAAATACTATTTCTATTCTAAAAATTGCTTCAAGTATTTTATTTATCTAAAATATAAAAAATAACTTTCAAATTGTGAAGAATTCTGACTTGGAACAAAATTAATTTTGGAAAATTTAATTTTCCCATTTTTTCGGAAACAGCGAAATGCACAGAAAAGTGTTCTTATTCGTATATTCCGGGCAATTTCAGAAAAATTAATCAGAAAATTGTCTTTTTGAAACAATATTAAAACTTACTTCCACAGTTGGAACCTGCTTTTTCTGGATGACATCGTGTTTTTCACCTAAAAGACACCCATGTGTCCCCATCATCTCAGATTTGTATCGAAATCGAAATTTTTCGATAGGCTGTACCAAAATTTTGATTTGCGGCAGTCCCAAGACTAGGAATCAAAATTAAAATTGATTTATATAAAATTTATTAATTTATCATATGTAAAATAATATTCATATTTTATTTATTAAAAATTATTCAAATTTTCATTATTATCATATATTATATAATTTATATTATAATATAACTTTTAATATATTTATAATAATGTAATTATTTAAAAAAATATATAAAATTCAATAAATTGAGTTAATAAAAATTAAGTCTACCTGAAATTTAATGTCAGGCCTCGGACTCACTTCAGAGATGAGAAATAGTATCAAAATAGTGTCACAATTTTTTCAAATAGAATCAAAGTTGTGTCATAAAATTTTCCATACATTAAAAATTCATTTATTTTATTTTATAATTGTATTCTGTGGTACAGTATTGAATTATTTTGGTTAAAATTCGTCTTTTCGGCTTGATATTTCAACAATTTCATTCAAATTTTTTTTCTTTCTTAAAAAAATTTAATTTTTATTAAAAATTCAACAATTTTTTTTAGCATTCATCTTTTTAGTCCGAAAATGTATCTCTTTTCGCAGAAATCTTTTTTAGTTAAAAATGCAACTATCTGCTTAAAAATTAATCTGTTTCCGTTGAAAATGAACTTTTTTTTATGAAAATTCAAATATTTTGTTGAAAATTGAAAAATTTGGTAAAAAAAAAAACATTTTTGTGTGGAAAAAATCAACTTTTTGGCTTGAAAATTCCACAATTTTGTATAAAATTCAACTATTTAGTTGAAAAACTATGTAATTTGTTATAAAATAAATTTTTTTGGTTAAAAATGCAACTGCAAAGTTGAGAAATAATACAGTTTCAGTGAAGAATTGATATATATTTTTTTAATTGGGCTTTTTTTCAGTTATATTCAAATGCTTTTTATTGAGTTGAAAATTATTGGTTTGAAAATTCAACAATCTTGTAGAAAATTCTTTAACTTTTTGTTTAAAATAATATTTTTTAACTAAAAATTTAACTATTTGATTTTTGTTTGAAAACTGATCTCTTTTAGTTTAAAATTCAACTATTTGCTTCAAAATTCATGTATTTTTTTCATAATCTTTTTTTTTTATAAAATTGGTTAAAAATTTAATTATTTGATAGAAAATATATGTACTTTATTAACAATTTGCCATTTTTCTTTATAAAAAATGAATTTTTGTTTAAAAATTAAAGTGTTTGATTGCAAATTACTGGTAGTTTTAGTCGAGGATTGAATTATATGGTTGAAAATTGAAATTTTTTAGTTATATTCAACTGCTTTTTATTTAAAATATATAACCTTTTTTTGGTTTAAATATTTGGTAAAAAATCCATTTTTGTGTGGAAAAATTCAAATTTTTAGCTGGAAAATTTTACAGTGTTTTTTATAAAATTCAACTATTTGGTTTATAAAATTAATTCTCCTTATTAAAAATTTACCAACACTATTTTGAATTAAAAATTGATATTTTTTGGTTTAAAAATTCAAATATTTAGTTTAAAAAATTTAGAAACGAGAAAAAATATAAACAAGAAATTAATTAAGTAAAATTTAGATTAAGAGCTCATCCATTGTTCTTTATTTAAAATCTATTTTTTTAAATTGAAAATTCATTTACACTCTTTAAAAATATTTTTTTTATAAAAAATTAATCCCTTTGGTTCAAAATTTAATTGTTTGATAGAAAATATATGCTCTATATTAACAATTTGTATTTTATGGTAGAAAATTAACTTTTTTGGTTATATTAAAATACTTTTTATTTCAAATTAAAATCTTTTTTGGTTGAAATATAAACTATTACAGTTTTTGGTGTAAACTAGTATTTTCAGGTTGAAAATTCAACTTTTATCTCGAGAATTCATTTTATTTTTAATGAAAATCAAATTTTTTCGCCTATTTCGATTTGAAATCAATTTTTTTGTTAGAAATACAACTGTACGGTCGAAATTTGTTTTATTTTTATTGAAAATTCAACTATTTTTTTTAAGCATTCCTCTTTTTGGTTTGAAAGTGAATCTCTTTCTGTAGAAATTGAATTTTTTTTAGTTTAGTTATCTGTTTCCATTAAAAAGGAACATTTTTTGACGAAAATTTAATTATTTTGTTAGAAAATTCCTATTTTTATCTGGAAAAATTAAAGAATTTGGTCAAAAAGATCGATTTTTGTTTGGAAAAATTCAATTTTTTATAAAACTTAACTAGTTGGTTTTAAAAATTAATTATCCTTATTAAAAATTTACCTACCCGAATATTTATTAAAAATTAATATTTTTTAGTTTAAAAATTCAACTATTTGGTTAAAAAATTTAGAAACGAAAAAAAACATAAATTAAAAATTCATAAAATAAAATTTGGATTTAAAGCCCATCCATCGTTAAAAGCATTTATTTATTTATTGTTCAAAGTATTGTTCAAAAATTGCAGACAAAAATTATAGAAAATTTGTTTTCTTTTTATTTAAAGGAACTTTTTTTTAACTGAAAATTTAACAATATGATATTTGTTTGAAAACTGATATTTTTTAGTTTAAAATTAATCTATTTGCTTAAAAATTCATGTATTTTCTTTAAAAATATTTTTTTTTATAGAAAATTAATCCTCTTGGTTAAAAATTTAATTATTTGATAGAAAATATATGTTTTTTTATCAACAATTTGTATTTTATGGTAGAAAATTA
>NC_046664.1:4983120-4988931 GCF_010883055.1 Belonocnema kinseyi | reverse complement strand
GAATTCGTCTCTTTGGTTTGAAAATTGAACTGTTTTGTCGAAAATTCGATTTATTTTTAATGAAAATTATTATTTTTAAATTGCAGATTAGTGTTTTTAACTAAAAATTTTAACTATTCGATTTTTGGATGAAACTTTGTTTTTTTTTGGTTGAAAATTCAACTGTTCGTTTTAAAATCCATGTATGTTCTTAGAAAATTGTATCCTTTTACAGAAAATTAATCCTCTCGGTTTAAAATTTAACTGTTTTCTTCAAAATTCTTCTTTCAGCTTGAAAATAATACAATTTGGTAAAACATCAATTTTTTTTGTGCGTAAAATTCAAGTTTTGGGCTTGAAAATTCCACAATTTGGTCTAAAAATGAACTTATTTGGCTGAAAATTAAACTGCTTCGTAGAAAATTAATTCCCCTGATTAAAAATTCACCTAAACATTTTTTAAAATTTAAAATAGACCATTTTTCAAAGATAAAATTGATATAATTTGTTTAAAATTTGTCTTTTTTTTATAGAAATATCAGTATAGAATTACTTTGTTAAAAAGTTGTCATTTTGGATTAGTTGAACTTTTTTTGATTAAAAATAAAATATGTTTAATTTTGAAAACTATTTAGTTATAAATTAACTTTTTCGTTTAAAAATTCAGCATTTAACTTACCTTTTTTGTTAAAACTGTAACTATTTTGTTGGAAATTCGTATTTTTTAGGCAGAAAGTTAATCGTTTTTTGTTGAAATTTAATGTGACTTGATTGAGAATTCAGCTGTTTTTTTTTCAAAACGATTTTGTTGAAAATTTGTCTTCTTGATTCAAAAATCCATTTTTTTGTAGAAAATTAACTTTTTTATATGAAAAATTAACTGTTGAAATTTTTTCTTTTATCACTGAAAAGTCTGTCTTAGTTGAAGCAGAAAGTTTGTTATTTTTGTTTTGAAAATTCATCTCATTTGACAGAAATTTCATATTTTTCATTGAAAATGAAATTTTTTTTGCAAAAAAAAAATTATTTAGTTAAATGTTAAAAACTAGTTTGTTATAAATAAATTTTTTTATTGAAGATTCAAAATTTAAGTTTAAAAAATATCTTTTTGGTCCAAAAGGTAAAGATTTTGTGGAAAATATGTCTTTTTTGGCAGAAAATTATTCTTTTTTTCGTTAAAAATTAAACTATTTTCTTCAAAATTAGTATTTTTTGGTCGAATTCGACTGTTTTTAATTAAAACTGAAATCTTTTTTGTCTAAAATATTAACTATTACATTTTTGGTTGCGAATTAACCTTTTTTTTTTACATTTATTTTTGTTGAAAATTAAATTATTTTGTTAAAAATACGTTTTTTTCAGTTGAGAATTAATTATTTAAATAAAAAAGTAATTTTTCCATTTTTGGTTGAAAACTTATATTTTTAATTTAAAATTGATCATTTCAGTTAAAAATTCAACTATTTCGGTCAAAATTGATGTATTTGGTTGAAAACTCGTATTTTTTTTGGTAACAAAATTTTTTTGGTTGAAAATTAATTCTTTTTTGTTAAAAATTCAACGTTTAGTTGAAAATAAATCTGTCTCGGTTGAAAAATATTCTGTTTTGGTTCGAGGATTAAAATTTTTTTAAGGTCCTTTTCGTTTAATTCAACTGTTTTTTAAAAATAAAAATTGAATTTTATTGGTTGCAATATCAACTATTACATTTTTTTTCTAGAGTTTATATATTTTTTTTTAAATTGACATTATTGTTGACAATTCATCTATTCGGGATTAAAATTTTTTCTTTTTTTTAAATAATTAGCCTTTCTACCTTAAAAAACCAATTCTTAAAATTCTAAAAATTAAAAAAAAAAACAGTTGAATGTAAACAATAAAGAATTGAATCTTGAACCAGAACAGATTAATTTTCAACCAAATAATTGCATTAAAAAAATGATTTTATACCAAAACTTATGATTTTTCTAAAGAATACATAAATTTTTAACGAAACGAATTTTTAAATAAATAATTGAATTTTTAAACAAAGAAAAGGAATTTTCTACCAAGAAGATTATTTTTTCACCAAAAAAATCAAATAAAAAAAATTTTATACGAAAAAAATCAAATGGTTGAATTTTTAAATTTGTAAAGATCAACTTGTAAGAAAAAATGGAATGTTTTTCAATTTTTGTTTTAAAAAAATCAATAATTAAAAAAGAATTTTCCGCAAAATGTTAAGTTTTCATCAGCAAAATATGAATTTTCATCCAAAAAGTTCATTTTCAAACAAATAGTTAATTTTTTATTTCACAAAATTAACTTTCAACCTAAAGAAATGAATTTTTAATAAAAAATTTAATAGCTGATTTTTCAACTAAAAAGATTTTATTGAAAATAAAAAACAATTTTAAATTTAAATAATAAAGCTTTGAATCCTCGACAATAAAAGAATAATTTTTATACAAATAAAAAAATTTTAGTTCAAAACATTAATTTTTCACAAAAAAAAATGAATTTTTAACAATAAATGATTAATTCATTTCCAAATATGTAATTTTATTTCATAATAATATTTTTTTAAATTCTGTTTTTAACATTTAGAAAGATATTTGGAAGTTTTGAAAAAATTCGAAAATAATCTAAATTTTGATAAGATTTTAAAAACATTCATACAAAATGTAGATTTTTGAAAATTTGAAAAAACAAAACGTTTTAAGAAATTCCAAAGATTTCAAGAGATTGAAAAACTTTTCTTAAAATTTCTAGGAAAATTTCAAATGATTTTTTATTTTGACAAATGAATTTCAATAGAAAATTGAAAAAGATTTCCTGATCAAAAATTTATTTATTCCATTTTTTGTTGGAAACTAATCTCCTTTTTTTTTAATTGTCATTATTATTGACAATTCTTTTTTTCGGGATTAAAATTTAAATGTTTTTTTTTTTTCAAATCATTCAACTTTTTAACTTAAAAATCTAATTCTTCTGTTTAAATTAATATTTTTTGAAGATTCAGCTGTTTGTGAAAAACTCAATATAT
This sequence comes from Belonocnema kinseyi, assembly GCF_010883055.1. NCBI lineage: Eukaryota > Metazoa > Arthropoda > Insecta > Hymenoptera > Cynipidae > Belonocnema > Belonocnema kinseyi. The sequence continues at coordinate 4,985,927 of NC_046664.1, read as the reverse complement.
TTTCATGGAATTTTTGGTAGAAATTTGGTCTCGGTTCAAAATTAATCTTTTTTGGTTTTAATTTGTTTTATTAGAAAATTCGACCATTTGGTGAAAAATGCATCTTTTTTGGTTGGAAATTCATCTCTGGTTGAAAATTAAACTTTTTTTTTCAATTTGATTTTTTATTTGTGAATTAATTATTTAAATGAAAATATAACTACTACATTTTCGGTTAAAAAGTAATTTTTTAATTTGAAAACTGATATTGTTTAGTTGAAAATCCAACTATTTAGTGGAAAATTTATGTATTTTCTTAAAATCTCGTCTTTTTTGGGTAAAAAATGTCTCAATTGAAAATTAATCCATTTTGGTTAAAAATGCGACGTTTAGTTAAAAATTAACCTCCTTCGTTGAAAATTATTCTTTTTTGGTCGAGGATTTAACATTTTTTTCTCATCCTTTTGGTTGAAATTAATTTTTTTTCAAACATTTTTAATTGAATTTTTTGTTGAAATATCAACTATTACATTTTTTTTCAAGGGTTCATCTTTTTTGGTTGAAAATTGACATTATTGTTAACAATTAATGTTTTCGGGATTTAAATTTATTTTTTTTTAAATCATTCGACTTTTTAGCTTAAAACCGCATTTCTTTTTTTGAAATTAATCTGAAAATAAAATTAATTAATTTTGAAATTAAACTGTTTGTAAAAAACTCAAATATTTTCATGGACTTGTGTTTTTGTAGAAAATTAAATTTCCATTTTTTGTTTGAAACTAATCTCTTCTTATTTTTTGAAAATTCCTGTTTTTGATATAGAGTTTTAAATAAATTTTGTTGGTTAAAAATTCATATTTTTTTATTAAAAATGCAACTTTCGGTAAAAAATTAATATCTCTGGGTTGAAAATTAATCTGTTGTTAATTAATTTGTTCAAAATTCGTCCTTTCGGTTAAATTCAAATTTTTTAAATTTAAACTCAAATGTTTTATTAGCTGAATCTTTAATTTATTTTGTTAAAAATTCAACAATTTATGAAAATTTATCTATTTTCTTAAGCTCTTTTGTTTAAAATGTATCCATTTTGTTAAAAATTCATTGTTTTTTTCTCAAAGATTAATTTTTCTAATTGAAAATTAAAATATTTCATCCTTCATTGGAAATTGACCTTTTTTGTTGAAAATTCGTCTTTTCTAGTAGAAAATTAATCTTCATGGTTTTAAATTAATTTGTTTAAAAATAAAAATTCATCTATTTTGTTGAAAATGCAACATTACTTGAAATTTTATGAATTAATTTAATTAAAAACAATTTATTCCCCCTTATTGCTCTATTTAAGTGGCTTCAATTTTCTCGCGAGACTATCTAAATTATTAAAAATTTCCAGCTTATAAATTATCTCGGAAATGCTGTAATCAGATGTTCTCTCGTAACATCTGAGGATGAAAATAGAATGCCTCACGCCCATCATTTGATAAAGAGAGAAGGAAACCAAGAATTGGATGATTTTCATGAAATTGAAGTCTCGGAAGAATTTGGTCATGTAGCTGCGTATGTAATTTATTGTTAAGTTTCCTTTTTAGAATTTTTTTTTCTTTGTTTTTTAATACAAGACACAATTTAAAAATTTTTTATCTTTCTTATTTTTCCTTTTTGCGATTTAGGTTTAATGGAATGGGTATTATACATACGGCAAAAAAAAACATCAAAGATGAGTTGGTACGAAAGAAGAAAATTGAAGCATTAGAAAAATTGAGACAGAAAAATGTGAACGTGCGAACATTAAGTGTCACAGATTTAACTAAGGTATGTATATTTTGTGCGAAAATTTAAATTTAATAAATGAAAAATTCCTTTTTTTATGCAAATTATTAAATTATTAAATTTATTGACAATATTTTTTAAGCATTAAATTTTATTATTAAATTATTAAACATAAAATTATTGATTTGATTATATTCGCTATTTTTAATAACAAAGGGTGGGTTTCAAAAAGAAGATTAAATTTCTATCAGGAAGGCAGATTTTCAACAAAATATATATAAATTTCGAACTATATATTTGAAATTTTAACTAGAAAGGAGTTTTTTTTTAATATAACTACTTTGTTGAAAATAAATTTTTTAACCAAAAATTTAACTGTTCCAGTAGAAAATTCAATTATTTTGGGTTGAAAATTGACCTTTTCTTGTTCAAAATTCAACACTTTGGAAATAAATTTGTCTTTTTTTAATTGAGAATGCATTTATTTCATTGATAATTCACGTATTTTGTTTAGAAGGAACGACTTTTTTTTGTAGAAAATAATTTTTTTCTTTCAAAGTTAATTTCATGGTTTAAATTTTTGTTTTTTTTTGTTGAAAATTCAGGTATTCCAGTTAAATATTTATCGTTTTAGTTTAAAACTTATTTTTTAGGTTAGAAAAAAAATTTAATTGATTGTAAAATAGAATCTTTTGTTGCAATTTTTTTTGAATTGAATAATTATTTGTTTTTTTTTATATAAAAAGGAATTTTTTACAGTAAATTTTAGTATTTTTTCGAAAATTTATATAATTTGTGGCAAATTCGCTTTTTTATATAAAAAATGAATCTTAATGGTTGAAAATTCATCTTTTGGGATGGAAGATTCATTAGTTTATTTGAAAATTAATGCCTTTTTAAAGATGTAACTACTCTGTTGAAAATAAATTTTTTATCTAAAAATTTGATTGTTCCAGTAAAAAATTCAACTATTTTGGGTGGAAAATTGACATATTCTTATTTAAAATTCAAGAATTTGGAAGTAATTTTTTTTTTAAATTGAGAATGCATTTATTTCGTTC
>NC_046664.1:4980631-4983020 GCF_010883055.1 Belonocnema kinseyi | reverse complement strand
TAATACTTCAGTTGAAAAATCATCTTTTTGGTTGAAAATTCAAGTATTTTGTTTCAATTTCCTTTTCTGATTCGAAATTATTTTTTTTAATTGAAATCCGAACTATTTCCTTTTTGTTACACATTTACTTTTTCAGTTGCAAACTTACATCTTCGAAAGAAAATTTAACTATTTTATTTATTTTTTTACTTTGTCGAAAGAAATTAGTTTTTGTTAAAAATTTACTTATTTTATTTAAATCTCTCTTTTTTATTCAAAACTATTATTTTTTTAGACTGAAAATTGAACTATTTTATTTTTTGTTACTAATTTCTTTTCTTACTTGCAAATTAATTTATTTCGATGAAAATTTCACTATTTTATTGAAATTTTTTGTGTTAAAACTTAATTTTTTAACTTTAAGATTAAGTATTTTATTTCAAATTGGTCTTTTTTGTTTAAATTCAACTGTTTTTTTTATTAACATTTTTTTTATTATAAAATATTTAATTTTTGGTTGAATATTCATTATTTTAGTTAAAAATTCATTTCTAGGGCTAAAAATTTGAGTATTTTGATAAAAAATTCCCTTTTTTTATTAAAAATTTTTTCTTTTCGAATCGAAAATCAACTTTTTTTGTTACAAATTAAAATTAAATTTTTTATCTGAAATTTTACTATTCCATGTTTGGTTGGAAATTAAATATTTTAATTGAAAACCTAATAATTTTTAAAGAAATTTTTTTTACGTAGAAAATTTGCCTTTCTTAAGTTAGAATTTTAAATATTTAGTTGGAAATTTATATATATTTGTTGATAATTTACCTTTCTAGTAGAAATTTAATCTTCTTCTTTAAAAATTCATCGTTTTGTTGATGATTTTTAAATAATTTTTAAACCAAAAATTGAATAATTTAATTCAGCTAAAAGAGTTTTTTTATTTTCGGTTTAAGACAAGAATGGTTTTCAACTAAAAAAGAAACAAATTTTCTGTAAAATAATTAATTTTTCAGTACAACAATTCCTTTTCATCCAAAGAAAAATTTTTTTAAATCAAACAGCTCATTTTTCAACCGAAGTAGTGAATTTCTAATTAAAATTATGATTCTTCAATAAAAAAAAATAATAATTTTCAACAAGAGTTTATTTTTTATTCAATTACATTTTTTTTCTAACTTAAAAGATCAGTTTTCACCTAAAATGATGAATATTGAATTGAAATACTTGATTTAAAAAAAATGTTTTAAAGAACGAGATTAACTTTAAAAGAAAAAATTACATTCTATCAAAAAAAAATATTTTTTTAAAACAGAATACGTTCGTTTTCAAATAAATGAATGAATTTGAAATTATAAATGATAAGTTTACATCCAAGCTGATAAATTTTCAACTAAAATGATAAATCTTCAAATGGAATAGTTGAGTTTTATAACTAGAAAAAAAAATTTCAAACAATAGGATTCATTTTCTACAGAAAAAATTTTCCCTGCATAACATGTTTTTTCGAAACAATAGTTGAATTTTTAAATAAAAAATATCAATTTTCAACGATCAAATTTCAACGAAAAGTAGAATAGTTGAATTTTCGGTTCAAAATTTAATTCTTAACCAAAAACAAACCGCATTTTCAGAAAAATAGTTAAATTTTCTGTAAAAATTTCCTTTTCATCCAAAGAAAAAATAATTTTTCAATCATAAAGCTCATTTTTCAACCCTAGAATTGAAGTTTTAATTAAAATTATAAGTCTTCAGTAAAAAAATTAATTTTAAACAAAACATTATATATTTCAACCAATTAAATTTATTTATAACCTAAAAAAAGAATTTTCAATTAAATTGATAAATATTTAATTAGAATAATTGAATTTTTAACCAAAAATAATCATTTTTAAACCATACAATTAATTTTAGAAAAAAAATTTTTACAAAAAAAAGGAGTTTTTTTAACAATACGCGAATTTTCAATTAAATAAATGTATTCTCAATTTAAAAAAAAAATTACTTCCAAATTCTTGAATTTTAAATAAGAATATGTCAATTTTCCACCCAAAATAGTTGAATTTTCTACTGGAACAGTTAAATTTTTGGTTAAAAAATTTATTTTCAACAGAGTAGTTATATCTTTAAAAAGGGATGTATTTTCAATCAAAATAATAAATCTTCCATACCAAAAGATTAATTTTCAACCATTAAGATTCTTGTTTTATATAAAAAAAAGGCGAATTTCTCCAAATTATATAAATTTTTGAAAAAATAGTAAAATTTTCTGTAAAAAATTCCTTTTTATCCAAAGAAAAAACAATTTTTTAATCATAAAGCTCATTTTTCAACCCTAGAATTGAAGTTTTAATTAAAATTATAAGTCTTCAGTAAAAAAATTAATTTTAAACAAAACATTATATATTTCAAC
>NC_046664.1:4970915-4980531 GCF_010883055.1 Belonocnema kinseyi | reverse complement strand
AGTAGTTAAATTTTTAACCAAAAGAAATTAATTTGCACATAAGAATTTTCTAAAAATAGCTCAATTTTCAACTGAAAGAATCAATTTTCAAGAAACGAAAAAAACTAATTCTTAAAAAATTAGGTAAATTTTCAACCGAAAAATTATTTTTGAACCAAAAAGATTAATGGTTAATGATAATGATTAATTGCCAACCAAAATAGACAAATTAAAAAAAAAAAACATAAATTTGCATCAAAATTATTGTTTTTTAAACTAAAAGAGACGAATTTTTAAACAATAAGTTTAATTTTCGACAAAATAGATGGATTTTTAATATAAATTTTCAACTAAAATTATGATCATCAACCAAAAAAGAAACTTTTAAGAAAGCAGTTCAGCTTTTAACCAAGGATTTGAATTTTCCATCAGAGGAGACAAATTTTCTACCAAATTGTTAAATTTTCGAACCAAAATAAAACAAAAACTCAAATTTCAATTCAGATAGATTAATTTTTAACCAAACAGTTGCTGTTTTTTACGTAAAAATGTGAAATTTCTACAGAAAGAGATGAATGTTCAACAAAATAATTGAATTTTCAACCGAAAAAGTTTATTTTCCAACGAAAAATGTATCAGTTAATATTTCAACAAATAGATTTTAATTAAAAGTAAAAAACAGTTGGATTGAACCCACAAAAACGAATTTTCAACAAAATACTTCATTTTTAACCAACAAATTGATTTTATACAACAACAACAAAAAAACAATTTTCTTTCAAATTGTTGAATTTTAAAGCCAAAACTACGAATTTTCTAAAAAACAGATGATAATAATTTTTAAATCAAAAAGATGAATTTTCAACAAAAATGTAATATTTTAAGACAAAAACGATTTTAATTAGAAATGAAAAACAGTTGGATATAATCAGGAAACATGAATTTTCAATAAAATACATTATTTTTAACCAGATAATTGTTTTTTTTTTTTACCAAAAAAGACGAATTTTTTACCAAATTATTGAATTTTTAAGCCGAAACTACGAATTTTCTACAAAACCGTTAAATTTTCTATCCGAAAATGTGAATTTGCAACAGTAAAATTAATTTTGAATCAAAATAGATTATTTTTTAAGGGGGCAGTTATATTTTTAACCAAGATGGATTAAATTTATACAGGAAGAGATACATTTGCAAACATAAAAGATACATTTTTAAACAAAATAGTTGAATTTTCAAGCAAAAAGACGAATTTTCAACCAAAAAATATGAATGTTCAACAAAATAATTGAATTTTTAACGGAAAAAGTTCATTTTTCAACGAAAAATGTATCAGTTGATATTTCAAGAAATATATTTTAATTCAAAATTAAAAACAGTTAGATTTAACCAGCAAAGACGAATTGTCAACAAAATACTTCATTTTTAACTAACAAATTTATTTTATAAAAAAAAACATTTTTTTTCCAAATTGTTGAATCTTCAACAAAAACTTAATTGTTAATATTTTAATTAAAAATGAAAAACAGTTGGATTTAACCAGCAAAGACGAATTTTCAATAAAGTACTTGATTTTTAACCAAATTTCTTCTAGATTTTATTTTTAAGCGTACTTTTTCGTTTAAATAATTTAAAAATTCAGTTTTTAGAATCTTAAAAAATTAAAAATTATAAACGTTTTAAATCTAGAATTTGCAGATTTTAACATTAAAAATTAAATTGTTACTTTCATAATAATCGAAGGCTTTTATTAAATTGAAAATATTTTTTTAGTCTAAAATTGGAAATTTTTTATTTCAGAAAAAGAGTAATTGCCTGATATTTAGAAATATTTGACTGTTTATTAAAAATCAGTATTACGAATAAAACAGATACAATAATTTTAAGAGAATATTTAAAAATATTGAAAAAATTGTCATTTAAAAACAACATGCAGATGTTTCAAGATTTTAAAATAAAATTTAAACAATTTTTAAAATATATTTTAAATATTATTTGCTTAAAATTGACTAAAATAAGTTGCATCTCAGTTTTTATTACTTCAAATGGAGAAATTTTTGAAAATTCGTCCGTTTTGATTTCAAGTTCAAAATTTCAAATAAATAAAAAAAAATTTTTTCAATATTTTTAAATATTCTCTTAAAATTATTGTATCTGTTTTATTCGTAATACTGATTTTTAATAAACAGTCAAATATTTCTAAATATCAGGCAATTACTCTTTTTCTGAAATAAAAAATTTCCAATTTTAGACTAAAAAAATATTTTCAATTTAATAAAAGCCTTCGATTATTATGAAAGTAACAATTTAATTTTTAATGTTAAAATCTGCAAATTCTAGATTTAAAACGTTTATAATTTTTAATTTTTTAAGATTCTAAAAACTGAATTTTTAAATTATTTAAACGAAAAAGTTTTTAGTTGAAGTTTAATCTTTTTTGTTTGAAAATTCGATGATTTAGTTGAAAATTCAATTTATTTTGTTAAAAATTGAACTGTTTTGTTAAAAAGTTTTTTGTTGCTGTTGAAATTCTGACTGTTTTTATTGCAAATTCGTCTTTTTGGAATAAAAAATCATCTTTTATGATAGAAAAGTTATATTTCTTGGTTGAAATAATTTGATACATTTGTCTTCATTTTTTTAAAAAATAATTTTATATGTGCAAATCAATTTTCGACAAAGAATCGGAAATTATAGAAAATAACATTTTCTATTAATGTCTGTATTTTATTTTCAGTAAATTTAATTTCGATTTATAAACAAATTTTTTTTTTTAAGATTAATCAAGAAGCTGAAGAGGCAGCAAAGAATATGAACCTAAACAGTGTAGCTCTTTGTTTTCAAGCATTCTACAGAGATGCCAATGGGGTTTTGCAGATTTTAACGGATCCCGTTTATTCTCATCCAATCAATAATTTAAGTAAGCTTTTCTAAAAATTGTTAACTCTGCGTTTTCCCGTTTTTGTAAATTTCCCTTTTTTCCTCTTTTTTTCGAAAAAACTTACCATTTTTTCCACATTTTCGAGAAAATTCGTTTATTTTACAGCACTTCCTAAACATTAGGATAAATTTTAGTGAGTTAAAAATTAAATTTAAGACTTTTAGAAGTTTGGAAAAAAGTATTAAAATATTTTATAAATTTTCGGTTTTTTTTTTTAAGTTTAAAATATTTGTAACCTTTTCAAAACCTCTAAAATTCCTTAATATATTTTAAACTGATTCGAATTTTTCTCAAAATTTTGAAACAGTTGAAAATCTAAATTTTTATTTAATTCTTTAAAATCATTTCAAATTTTAAATGATTTTCAAGCTTCTTCAACCTTTTAAAGTTTCTAAATATCTTTTAAAATCTTTCAAATTTTTTCCCAAAATTCAAAAATAACTTGTAAAATAAAATAAATTGCCTTAAAATCTTCTGAATTATTTTTCGAAATATGTGGAAATTTAAACAATATTTTATTAAATTAACTAAAAAAAAAAATAATTCCAAAATTTTTGAATCGTTTTAAAAATTCTTTTCACATTTTCATACATTTTTTCAAATGTTTTGATCAATTTTTCTGTCGAAATAGTTAAAAATAATTTTTTTTTTTAATTCTTTGAAATCTTTTAAAATTTTAAATTATTTTTCAAGCTTTTAAAGTTTCTACATATCTTTTAAAATCTGAAATTTTTTCACAAATTAAAAAAATAACTTTTAAAATAAGATAAATTACCTTAAAATCTTCTAGACTATTTTTCGAAATATTTAGAGATTTTCAAAAATATTTTATTAAATTAATTTAAAAATAAATAAATAAAAAATCCCAAAAAAAATCCTAGGAATCTTAAAAAAAAGTTTTAAATTATTTTTCAATCCTTGAAAAACTTCTTAATATTTAAATCGACTCAAAATGTATTCTAAAATTTTGTAATCTTACCAAATTCAATTTTCTTTCAAATATTTTACCCTCTTCGAATTTTTAGGAAAAAATTTGAAATCTTTTAAAATATTCTCTTGTTAATAATTTTTCAATAAAAAATCATGTAAAATATGCCTATTCATCATCATACATTTTTTTTCATTTAACGTTTCAAAATTCCTAAAAAGCTTCTAAATTTTTTGAAATTTTTTTAATTTTTCAACTAATTTTGAATCGTTTTAAAATTTCTCTTGACATTTGATACATTTTTTCAAATGTTTTGATCAATTTTTTTTTCTCGAAGTAGTTAAAAATCGTTTCCTTTTTTAATTCTTTGAAATCTTTTAAAATTAAAATTTTTTTTAAGCTTCAAACTTTTAAAGTTTCTAAGTATCTTTTAAAATCTATGAAATGTTTGCAAAAATGATAAAAATAACTTGTAAAATAAATCTTAGTAAAATTTTTTCGTTCACACATAAGACTACAGTCTTATTTTTTTTTAATTCTTCAAAAATATACATATATCTTACACTTTTTTTTAGGAAAACATTTGAAATCTTTTTAAATATTCTCTTATAAATCATTTTTTCAATAAAAAATCATATAAAATTTGCCCATTAATCATTAGAAATTTTTTTATTTTCATGAAACTTTTCAAAATTCCTAAAAGGCTTCTAAATCTTTTGAAATCTTTTAAATTTTTTAATTAATTTTGAATCTGTTTTAAAATTTCTTTTGACATTTTCAAACATTTTGAAATTTTTTATTATTTGTTAAGCTTCTAAATATCTTTTAAAATCTTTCAAATTTTTCCCAAAATGAAAAAATAACTGGTAAAATAAAATAAATTGCTTTAAAATTTTCCAGATTCTTTTTCGAAAATTTTAAAAATATTCTCTTAAAATTAATTTAAAAAAAAAATTGAAAATAAAAAATAAACCTAGGAATCTAAGCCAAATTTTTTCATTCTCTTGAAACCTTTCAAAATTCTTATTTTTTTCGAAATTTTCTAAAATTTAGTTTAAAAAAATTGAAATCTTAGAAGTTTTTAATTGTCTTTTATATTTTGAAAAATTCTAAATATTTGAATCGACTGAAAACTTATATTAAATGTTTGAAATCTTACAAAATTGACATTTTTTCAGTCAAATATCTTACACTTTTTTTTTTGAATTTTTAGGAAAACTTTTTTAAACTTTTGAAATATTCTCTCATAAATAATTTTTCAATCAAAAATTACTTAAAAATTTTCCTATTAATCATTAGAAAATTTATTTTCTATGAATTTTTCAAAATTCCTAAAATCTTTTATTTAATTTCGAATCTTTTCAAAATAACTCTTAAAACATTTTCAATTTTTCCTATATTTTAAACAATTTTGCATAGCTAAAAAAAATGGTAAAATTATCCTAATTCTTTCTGAACAACTTTGGAATTTTTAAAAAATTGTTTTCAAATCTTTTTAAATATCGTTTTTATTATTAATTTTTAAAATAAAAAAAAAAAAACATTTTTAATTTTTCTAGAAATATTAAGAAAATTTATATCTTTTTGAAAACTTTCAAAATTCTTAAAAAGCCTCTCAAGTTTTCTTTTTGAAATTTTCAAAATACATTTTATTTACAAAAATTTAAACTTTCCAAGTCCTTAATTATTTTTGAATTTTCTTAAAAGATCTGAATATCTCTTATACAAACTTGAATTTTTTTAAATAAAATTTTTCATCAAAATCTTCTACATTCTGTTTCGAAATTTTAGGAGATCATTTGAAATATTTTAAAATATTTTCAGTTCCCTAATATTTATTGTGAGAAACTTTTACTTAATATTATTAATTAAGAATTGTTTTTTTTTCTGCAGAAAGTGCCTTAACAGGAGAGTTAAAAATTTGCCGTATTGATAAGCACACGAGCAGCTGTGAAGGAAATGAAGAGATCTTCATTTTGGTCGAGAAAGTTGGGAAAAGTGAGTTAAAAATTGGATTTGATTTAAAATAAAATTTTTTAGTTATATTATGCAGGTTTTGGGACAATTTTAAAATTCGAAAATTCGAAAAAAATTTGAAAATATGATTATTAATAGATAATAAGCTGAAATAAAAATAATAAGATTTCTGGAAATTTTATTTATCATTTAGATTCTATTTTGAAAGATTAATTTTAAGTTTTAAAGATTTTAAAATATGGCAAAGATGAACCTTGAAGATTTGAAGGCAATATTTTTATTTTGTCAGGATTTAAAAATTTTTTGTTTTTTTATTTTTCTTAAGTTTTCGAAAACAAATAAAGTTTTTGAAGAATTTGTAAATTTTTCAAATGAATAATACAATTTGGAGAATAATTCCAAAAAATTTCTTAAAATTTAGTAGAAAAATTTTGAAAATTTGAAAGGTAAGTTTTGCTGTTTTCAAAGACATGCAAATTTATATAATTTTAGAGAAAATTCGAGTAATTAAAAAATATATTTATGCATTTTGAAACGATTAGAAGATCATAAAAAACTTTTAAATATTAGAAAAAGAAAATTTTATTCAGTTTTTTCAAAATTTCGAAAAAAAGAAACTTTTTAAGCATTTTAAAAGGTTTCAAGAGAATAATAATTTTTCTTTAGATTCCTAGGAAAGTTTTTTTTATTTTGGATAATTATTTTAAGATAATATTTAAAAATATTTATAAACATTTCAAAAGTTTAAAAAGGAATCTGAAAGATTTTATGGCAATATAAATTTTGTTTTAATTGTAGTTAAAATTTGAATAAGTTTGAATGATATTTGGAAAGTTTAGAATGTATGCAAATATTAAAAAAAAAATTTAATTTCAACAAATTAAAAAAAATTCTGAAAGTTTTAAAAATATTAATTTTTTTTTAAGAGTCATAGAAAAATTTCAAATGATTTTTCATTTTGAAAAAAGTTAGTTCAAAACATTTCAAAACTAAAAAAGAATCTTGAAGGTTTAAGGGCAAATTTTTATTTATTTTTTTTTTCATTTTAGGAAAAATTTAGATGAGTTTCAATGATATTTAGAAAGTTTAGAAGATATGGAAATATTTTTAAAATATTTTGATTTCAACAAATTAAAAAAATGTAGATTTTTGAAAGTTTTGTAAAGTTAAGATTTATAAAAATTCCGAAAGTTTTAAAGAGATTAAGAATTTTCTTTTTAAGATGCATGGAAACATTTCAAATGATTTTTCATTTTAAAATATTAATTCGGAGAAAAAATTATTTCAAAAGTGTAAAAAATAATCTTGAAGATTTAAGGGCACTTTTTTCATTTTTTTTTTATTTTAGGAAAAATTTGAATGAGTTTGAATGATATTTCGAATGTTTAGAAGGTTTGAAAATATTTTTAAAAATTTAAAAAAATGTTGATTTTCGAATGTTTTGAAAAGTAAAAATCTATAAAAGTTCTGGAAGTTTTCAAGAGATTAATAAATTTTTTGAAGATACATGGAAAAATTTCAAATGATTTTTCATTTTTAAAAATGAATTCTAAGAGAAAATTTAAAATTATTTCAAAACATTTCCAAAAATTTTGAAAAAGAATGTAGAAGATTTTAAAGAAAAATTTTACAATTTTGCGAGAATTACGAAATAAAAAAAGTTCAAAACTACTAAATGTTTTAAATTTTGATTGCACATTTTTGAAGATTTAGAAAAAAGAATCTTTTCAGAATTTGGAAAGGTTTGAAGAGACTTCGAAAGATTTCAAAAATGTTCAAAAAAGATTTCTAAAATAAAAAAAAAAATAAAAAAGAATCTTTATGATGTAAAAGGAAATTTTTTGTATAAAAAGAATGATAAAATATTGGAATAATATATCTAGAAGGCTCAGAAGTTTTTGAAAGATTAAAAAAAAATGTAAATTCCAAAATTTTAACCAAAAAAGGTACTTTCTTTGAAGATTTTTAAGAAAAAAACTTAAAATCTTTTTACAAATTTTGAAACGTTTCATGAGAATAATACAATTTTCAAAAGATACATGCAAAAATTTCAAATAATTTTTTATTTTGAAAAATAAATTCGAAGAGAATTTTCGTGATTTTAGAAATTTTAGAGATTAAAAATATTTTCAAATCTTAAATTTTGTAAAATCCTGTAAAATAAAAAAAAATCGTCTTTAGAATTTTGTAGATTCTTTTTCGAAATATGTGAAAAATTTTCAAAAATCTTTATGAATTTTCTCAAAAATCTTAGAAAAATATTTAAATAACTTCAAAATTCTCCTGTTCTTTTAGAGTTTTTAGCAATCCTTTTAATACAAATATTTCATAAAAAATCTAGATATTTTTTGTCTTCTTTTCCAGAAAATATAAAAATTAAGTTTTACGAATTGGATGATTCTGATAACGAAGTCTGGTACGATTACGGCAAATTTTCAGAACTGGATGTTCATCACCAATATGCGATCGTCTTCAGGTATATATTTTTAGGGTGCCGATTTGACCGATAAATGAACGGGAAAAACCGACAAATGACCGGGAATTAAATAAAAAAAACGGGAATTTAATTCCGATCGTAGAAAAATTCAATTTTTCATTATTTTAGTAATTTTTGTCAATTTAAAAAAGTGATTTCTATTTTATTTACAGTTGTAGGAGGGCATATGTGTAAAAATAATTATCGTTTTTATTTATGAACAGGGAACTTGTATGATGAGAAAATATTTCTGAATTATATTCTACTTTATAATGTTTTTTTAAACAATTTTTGGATGAAAATTCAACTATTTGGTTGAAAATTGACATTTTTATTTGAAAATCAATTTCTTTTATTTCAAGCAATTAGTTAAAAATTCAATATTTAGTCTAGAAATAAATTTTCTATTTGATGTAAAACTTCTTTTTTCTTTGGATGAAAAGGATTTTTTTTGACCAAAAATTTAACCACTTTTCTGAAAATTCGAGTCTTTTTTTTATTAAGAATTAAATTTTTAACGAAAATTCAACTATTCTGTTTTTGTTTGAAATTTGATCTTTTTTTGAATAAAAATTGAACTATTTGGTTGAAAATTGATACTTTTTATTTGAAAATCAAAATATATTTTTTTTGAAACTTCATTTATTCAGTAAAAAATTCATCGTTTAGGCTAGAAATAAATTTACTTGATTAAGAAATAAAATATTTTGTTGAAAATTAATTTTTTGTGTGTGGAAGATTCATCATTTTAATTAAAAATCCACTTCTTTGTTTAAAAAATGAGTTATTTAATTAGAAACTTCTTTTTTCTTTGTATAAAAAGGACTTTTTAATTAAAACTTTAACTAATTTTCTGAAAAATTTATTTTTTGTTGGTTAAGAATTACATTTTTTAAAGGAAAATTAAAATATTATATTTTTTTTATAATTTTATATTTTTTGGATGAAAATTAAACTGTTTGTTTGAAAATTAATATTTTTTATTTGAAAATCAAACCATTTTTTTAAAACTTCATTTAATCAGTTAAAAATTCATCATTTAGGCTAGAAATAAATTTACTTGATTAAGAAATAAAATCTTTTGTTGAAAATTAAGTTTTTTTCTGTGTGGAAGATTCATCATTTTAATTAAAAATCCACTTCTTTGTTTAAAAAATGAGTTATTTAATTAGAAACTTCCTTTTTCTTTGTATAAAAAGGACTTTTTAATTATAACTTTAACTAATTTTCTGAAAAATTTATTTTTTGTTGGTTAAGAATTACATTTTTTAACGGAAAATTAAAATATTATATTTTTTTATAATTTTATATTTTT
>NC_046664.1:4962880-4970815 GCF_010883055.1 Belonocnema kinseyi | reverse complement strand
TTTTTTTTTACTGAAAATTTAAATATTTATCTGAAAATTCGATTTAATATTTTATTCTTTTTAAATTTCATATTTTTTGGATGAAAATTCAACTATTTGGTTGAAAATTGATATTTTTATTTGAAAATCAAATGATTTTTTTGAAAATTTCATGTCATCAGTTAAAAATTCATCATTTAGACTAGAATAAATTTACTTGTTCGAAAAATAAACTCTTTTGTTGACAATTATTTTCTTGTGGAAAAGATTCATCATTTTAATTAAAAATTCTTTTTTTTTTTGTTTAAAAAATGAACTTTTTGATTAGAAACGTCTTTTTTCTTTGACTGAAAAGGAAGTTTTTTATCAAAATTTTTTCTAATTTTCTGAGAGTTTCATTTTTTTGTTGTTTTAGAATTAAATTTTTCAAGGAAAATTCAACTATTCTATTCTATTTATTGTTGAAAGTTTATATTTTTCGGATAAAAATTCAACTATTTTTTTGAAAATTGATATTTTTTATTTAAAAATCCCACTGTTTTTTTGAAGCTTCATTTAAATAGTTAAAAATCATTATTTAGGTTAGAAATAAACTTACTTGATTGAAAACTTATTTTTTCTTTTTTGGATGAAAAGGAATTTTCTAAATTAAAAATTTAACTAATTTTCTGAAAATTTGATTTTTTGTTAAGAATTAAATTTTTGACGGAAAATACTACTATTCTATTTTCTTTTATTTTTCTTTGAAATTTCATATTTTTTGGATCAAAATTCAACTGTTTGGTTGAAAATTTACATTTTTTATTTTAAAATCAAACTATTTTTTTTTAATTCCATGTAATCAGTTAAAAATGCATCATTTAAACTTGAAATAAATTTACTTGGTTACAAAAGAAACGCTTTTTTGGAAATTAGTTTTTTTTTTGTCAGAAAGATTAGTAATTTTAATCAAAATTTTATATATCTGGTTGAAAAATTAGCTATTTAATTGAAAACTTCTTTTTTCTTTGGATGGAAATAAATTTCTAACCGTAAATTTAAATATTTTTCTGAAAGTTCGAGTTTGTTTTTAAGAATTAGATTTTTAAATTATAATTTAACTATTCTATTATTTTATTTTAAATTTCATATTTTTTTATTATTTTTTTATTATTTAGGTTAGAAATTAACTTACTTGATTGAAAACTTCTTTTTTGGATGAAAAGGAATTTTTTTAATTAAAAATTTTACTTTTTTCTTTTATTTTTCTTTGAAATTTCATATTTTTTAAATGAAAATTCAACTGTTTGTTTGAAAATTTACATTTTTTATTTGAAAATCAAACTATTTTTTTTAAATTTCACGTAATCAGTTAAAAATTCATCATTTAAACTTGAAATAAATTTACTTGGTTGAAAAAGAAACGCTTTTCTCGGAAATAATTTTTTTTGTGAGGAAGATTCATAATTTTAATACAAAATTTATTTATCTGTTTGAAAAAATAGCTGTTTAATTGAAAACTTCTTTTTTCTTTAGATGGAAATGAATTTCTTTAACCGCAAATTTAAATATTTTTCTGAAAATTCGATTTTGTTGTTAACAATTAGATTTTTAAAGTATAATTTAACTTATCTATTATTTTTTATGAAATTTTATATTTTCTGGAAGAAAATTCAACTGTTTGGTTGAAAATTCCAGTTTGAAGATTCATCATTTTAGTTGAAAATTTATCAGTTTAGTTAAAAGTTAATTTCCTTAACTGAAAATTTAACCGTTCCACTTTGAGTTGCAAATTGACATTCTTTAGTTCTAAATTTAACAATTTCGATGTAAATTTATCTATTTTAATTGATGAATCATTTATTTCGTTGAAAATTCACGTATCTTGTTAAAGAATCTACTTTTTGTCGTAGAAAATCGATTTTTTTTTGTAGAAAATGATTTATTTTTTGAAAGTTGATCTCCTTGTCTACCAATTTTTCTTTTTGGTTGAAAATTCAAGTATTCCAGTTGCAAATTCATGATTTTAGTTGAAAATACATCCTTATGTTATAAATAAATTTACTTGGTTAAAAAATAAACTTTTTTGTGGAAAATAAATTTTTCAAAATGAAAATTCATAATTTTAATTAAAAATTCATTTCTCTGGCCTTTCATTTCATTGACAAATTAACTTTTTTTATTATTTTTCTTAACTTAAAACTTAATTATTTATATTTTGATTGAAACTTTATCTTTTTTAGCAAAAAGTATTTTTTTGTTGGTTTAAAGTTCAACTATTTCAGATTAGGATTCATCATTTTAGTTAAAAATTCATCAGTTTAGATGAAAATTAATTTTTTTTATACTTTAAGTATAACTATTCCATTTTCTGTTGAAAATTGTTTTTTTTCAACTTTAAAATTCAACTATTTAGTTGAAAATTGGTCTCCTTTGATAAAAATGTAACTATTTCGCTAAATTTAATGTATTTTGTTGAAAAATGGTATTTTTGGTATAATATTAAACCTCTTGTTTGAAAATTATTTTTGTTCTCTTTTCAATTTAGTTTTATTGTTTAAAAATTAATCTTTTTTGCTAAAAATTTAAGTATTTCAGTTAAATGTTTATAATTTTAGTTGAAAATTAATCTGTTTGGTTTTTCGCAATTTTTGGCTCTTTTGACTGGGAAAATTGAAAAACTTGACCGCGAAAAGCCTGGAAATGAGTGGGAATTTGAAATTGACCGCCGAATCGCCACCCTGTTTTTTGTTTGGCTTAATTATTAATATTTTATAGTAGAATACATATTAAGTGGTGATTTTCGAATTTTATTTTCCATAGAACACCAGCCTATAAGGATACAAATATTAGGTCTCATAAGGACGTATTTATTAAGCTAGAAAGGCCTTCCGATGGTGAATGTTCAAACAGCGTTAAATTCACATACAAAGCGAGTGAAAAACTTCAAAAAAGTAAGCATTAATTTTCTGAATTCGAAATCATAAATAATTTTAAACAGGTGCATGAATTTAATTTTCAAATTCAATTTTCCCTAATCATTTTTATTCCGAAATTGGAGTGTCTAATAATTGGAAAACATCCGGGAATTAAAATAAAACCAGGAATTAGAAACTAGAAATTGGCCGAAAAGAATCTGAAAGATTTTAAGAATTATTTTTTAATTTGCCAAGATTTTAACATTTATTATGAGAATTGAATTTACTTGAAAAGAAATATTAATTTTCAAAAAACAAAAATTTGAAGAAATGTCAAAATATTTTTAAAAATCAGAAAAAGGCCTTGTTTTAAAAATTGAAAATTATTTCATAAAATTACTAAAAATAATAAAAAAGATTACTAGAAAAAAATACAATCTTACAAGATTACACAATTTTAAAACAAATTAGATTTATTTAAAGCGATATTTAGTAGTTTGAAAAGATTCGAAAATAATTTAAAATTGGAAAATATTTTTTATTTTTATATTTAGATCCTTGAAGTTGGAAAAATTAATTTTTAAGAAAATTTAAAAAGATTTCTAATTTTTTTAAATCTGCAAGGTTTGAAGGCAATTTTTCATATAAATATTTTTCAAAATTTTAAAAATTATTCGAGTCAGCTTAAAGCATGTTTGAAAATTATTCTCTTGGTAGAAATGATACGCTTTTGATTTAAAAAATAAATTCTTCGGTTGAAAATAAATCTATTTTTATTGAAAATTCAATTTTTTTTTTTGTTGAAATTCGTCTTTTTTATTACAAAAAATTATGCTTTCAGTTGAAAATTCATTCTTTTGATAAAAAAATGATTTTTGTTGTTAAAAATTCATAAAGAAATTGAAAATTGAACTGTTAGGTTAAAATTTCAACTACTTTGTTGAAAATTTGTATTTTTTGGATGAATTGAACTTTTTTTATTTAAATTTCAAATCTTTTTTTAGTTGAAATATCTACTATTACATTTTCTGTCGAAAATTCATGCTTTTATGTTGGAAATTTAACTTTTTCAATAAAAGTTAAATTAATTTTTCGAATAAGAATTCATAATCTGAGTTGAAAATTGGACTATTTCGTTAAAAATTCATCTTTTTTAAAAATATTTTAAAAATCATGAAAGCAAAAATAAATCTTTTTTTGTTGAAAATTAATATTTTCGGATCAAAAAATTATTATTTTTTAAATTACTTTTTTCAACTGAAAGTTGGACTTTCATTCTTGGTTAAAAATGTATTTTTTAGCCCAAGATTCAACAGTTTTATTGAAAATTTTTATCAACTGTTTGGATGAAAATTCATATATTTTATTGAAAAATCGTCTTTTCTTTACAAAATTCATATTTTCTGTTGAAAATTAAAATATTTCAGATAAAGATTCACCATTTTAGTTGAAAATTCATCTTTTTGGTACAAAATTCAACTATTCCAGTCAAAAATTTCATTTTCTCAGTTGAAAATTCATTATTTTTGTTGAAAATACTTGTTTCTTTTGTTGAAGATTAATTTTGTTGACTGAAAATTTAACTATTTCGTCTTTTCGTTTGAAAATTGGTCTTATTTGTAGCAAGTTCGTCTTTTAAGTTGAAAATTTCAATTGAAAATTTAAAAATTTTGTTGAAATTCCTTTTTTTTTTAGTTAAAAACTGATCTTTGTTAGTTAAAAATTCAACTATTTGGTTGAAAATTCAACTGGTTTGTTTCAAATTAACATTTTTGTTACAAATTCATATTGTTTGGTTAATGTAGAAAATTGAACTTTTTCTTGGTTAAAAATGCAACTTGTAGAAAAATAATATTATTTGTTTGAAAATTGAAACTTTTTAAATTAATTTTTATTCAACAAAGATAAAATTGATTTTTAAAAAATTGAATAGAATCGAAAAATTGAATTGAATGCATATTTAGAAGTTTTTAAAAGACTTAAAATAATTTTAAAATATCAAGGATTTCAATAAAATTTTAACTTATAAATATTTTTAAAAAATGTTTAACAATTGGTAGGATTTAAAATTTATTTCGTATTACCAACTAATTATTAATTAATTATTAAAGAATTACTACAGCAATAAAAAACATCAAATTAATTTGTTTTAATACTAATTAAATTTTTAATTAGTTAAACATAAATTAATAAAAAGGAATTTAAATAATAAATTAGTAGAATAATAATTATGTTATGGCAATATTCATACGACTTAATTTTGAAAATTGTGTTTTTTCTTTTATAAAATAATTTTCACATCAGACAAAAAACGCTCCCGAGTGTCAGATTCGACTTCAGGAAGTCTAGAATTTTCTTCTTCGCAAAATGTCAATGAAAATTTAAACAAAAATAGTCAAATGAACACGGAGGAGCTTATGTGGCTACTCAAGGATGCGACACTGCCTTCCGAAGAACTGGAACTTGCAATTGATAATATAGACATGGACAAATTTGTGGACAGTATGTACCAATTTTTTTTTTACTGATTTTTCGAAATTATTTTTCCTTTCTAAAGTACACTGCACATTTTCGATGAAGCTTATGTAAATCTTTTAGAAAACGATCCAGGCGAAAACGTGTGTGATGGGCCTGAAAAACGAGTAAGTATTAACATTTTTTTTTCATTTATTTAAAAATTAGTTTTTGTATTGAAGATTTATAATTTTAATTGGAAATTAATTTCTCGTTTAAAATGTAGCTACTTTGTTGAAAATCTATTTTTTTAATCTAAAATTTTAACTAATTTAGTAGAAAATTTAACTGCTTTGATGTAAATACGTTTTTTTGTTGTTATGAAGAATTCGATTTTTAAGAGAAAATTGAACTATTGTATTTTTGGTTGAAAATTTATTTTCTATCATTTAAAAAAAATGTTTTTGTCTTAATGAGCTGAAAAGTAAGGTGGTTTGGAAGTCTATTTTTTAATTGTAAATCTTTTTCATGCTTTTTTAACATAACAAATTTTTTTGATTAGATAATAGATTTATCGTCGATCTTAAATAATAATGTACCTTTTTTTGAATGAAAAATTCAATTATTTTGCGGGAAATTGACTTTTTTTATTTAAAAATTTAATCATTTGTTTGAAAATTCCTCTTTTTAATAAAAATATCGATTATTTTAATAGAAAATTATTATTTTTTAGTTAAAAATTTGTATTTTTTGTTAGAAATCAATGTTCTTGGTTGAAAATTCATCTTTTTGGTCAAAAATTAAATTATTTTATTTAAATATTTATGATTTCAGTAGAAAATTGATCGTTTTGGTTAGAACTGCAACTATTCTAGTCAAAGATTTACAATTTTATTTGAATGTTAATCAATTTGTTTTAAAATGTAACTGAGTTTTGAAGTTATTATTTTTTGTTTGTTAAATGTAATTTTTGTCACTGAAAATTTAACTTATACCTCTTGAGTTAAAAATTCCTCTGTTTGGTTGAAAATAAATCTTTTTTATATTAAAATTAAATTATTTAAATTTTGGTTGAAAATTTATCTTTTTTTTTCTTCAGTAAAAAGTAATTTTTTTACTTTGAAAATTCAACTATTTCAGTTGAAGATTCATAATTTTGATTGGAAATTCATGAGTCAGCTTAAAAATTAATTTTATCAACTAAACATGTAACTATTCCATAAAGTTTATTTTTTAAATTTAAAATTCAACTATTTGGTTGAAATTTTGTCCACTTTAAATTAAAAATTCAACTATATCGTTTAAAAAAGTAATGGTTTTTTTGTAGAAAATTAATCTTGTTTGTAAATTCATCTTTGTGATTGAAAATTCAAATATTTCAGTTAAATATGCATGATAATAATTGAAAATTTATGTTTTCTGCTTTAAAGTAAACTGTTCGACTAGATTTTCTAACTGAAAGTTTAACTTTTCCATTTTTATGGAGAATTGATATTTTTTACTGGAAAATTCAATTATTTGTTTCAGAGTTTAGTTATTTAAATTTTTTTTTGCTCTGGTTGTGTTACATGTTGTTTAGAGTAAACGTGATAAATTAAAATAAAATTCTGTTTTTGCGGCAAATATAAATATTTTAATTTTAATTTACCGGAAAATAAATTTTCGACAATAACAATGAATTTCCAACAAAAATGGTTAAATTCTTAAACGAACAAGTACATTTTGAATCAAAATGATGACGTTTCAACTAAAAATATGAATCCCTCTCCCCACCAAAAAATCACTTCTTAACAAAATTGTAAAAAAAATTTATTTTCTCAATTTACTTTAAAAAATAAAATTCCAAACAATTGGTTACATTATCAACCAGATGGATTTTTAAGCGAAAAAGATGAATTTTTACTCAATTTTTTCAGAATTTTTTGGAATGCAGTTGGATTTTAAACTTGAAAATTTGACAACAAAATGAATTTCTAACTAAGATAGTTAAATTTTCAAACAAAAGAATAATTTATCAACCAAAAAGATGAAGTTTAAATTAAAAAATATTAATTTTCAAAATAAAAACAAGAATAGTTACATATTTAAAACAAAACAAAAAATATTAATTTTCGATAAAAGAGTTACGTTTTTAACCAAGCAAGATTTTTCAGTCAAAACAGAAAACAAGTTGAATAAAAATATAAAAATAAAAAGCCAAAAAGATAAAAATTTCGTCAAAAATCAAAAATCCCATGTAGGGCTTTTAAAAAGCAATGTTTTTTTTCTCTTGACTTTTTTTGATATCGAGCATGATTTGGCTTGAAATTTTTGATTTTCAATTAATTTGTAAAATTTTTAAAATCATATAACTCACTGGATTTTCTTTTTATCGAAAAAAGTCATGAGGATAAATTGCTTATTAACTTTTTTTTTAAAGAATTCACAAAGATCTGAAACATTACAAAAGACATCGAAGAATTCATAAATATTTCATAAAGATTTCAAAAATTTCAAGGTTAACAAAATTATTCAAAAAAATGTAAAAGAATTAAGAAAGATTAAAAATATTTAACAAAAACTTTAAAAAGTAAAAAGAATTTACATGAATTCAGATTCCAAAATA
>NC_046664.1:4945657-4962780 GCF_010883055.1 Belonocnema kinseyi | reverse complement strand
AAAAATATTCAAAAAATTTTATGAAGATTCCATAAAATTTTGAAGATATTAAAAAAAATTCACAAATATTATTTTTTGATTTTCAATTAATTTGTAAAATTTGTAAAATCATATAACTCACTGGATTTTCTTTTTATCGAAAAAAGTCATGAGGATAAATTGCTTGCCTTTCTAAGTACTTTGAATAGCCGAATATAAAAATTTTGAATATAAAAAAAAGTGGTCTCAAAAATTTCCAAAATCTGGAATGTTACATGACGGAACATTTTTTCAGGACAATTCTACTTTTGCGAGAGATGTCCTAATCGAAATTCTGGAAATTATCAAAAATAAGAATCCACATGATATAAAAGATAAGATTATGGAATTGTTAAAAGAACTGACCGTTTATGGAGATACCCCTCTTCATGCTGCTCTGCGTTGCAATCAACCGGATATTACAAACACCTTGTTAGTGATTCTTGGCCTTCATTCCGATTTTAAAGCTCTTGCTAATGCAGAAAATAGTTTGGGCAAGGTTGGTTGCTAAAAATATAAATTTTATATTATTTAAAAATAAAAAGTGTCCATCATAATTTAGGAAATTGGATTGGAATCTCTAATTTTTAAGTAAAATCGACATCTTTTTTAGGGATATTTATCTTTTTTTTCAGACGCCCTTGCATTATGCAGTTATACAAAATGAACCGCAAGTGGTAAAAGCTCTTCTGATGTTGGGTGCCGATCCCAATTTTTGTGACGAAAATGATAGCACTCCGCTTCACGTGGCAGTCACTTGTAAGTCAAAACGAAAACTAAAAAAATTTCGTTATTTAGAAATTTGAGTAAATAATGTAATTCAAGTCGATACAGTATTTTGAATTTTATTTATATCTGTGAAATCTTTTTAAATCTTTATGAAATCTTTTCAATCTTTTGAAATCTTTGTTAAAGCATTCTAAATTTTTTTTGAAAACTTTTAATATTTTGGAATCTTTTAAATCTTTCTAAATTCTTTCATATCTTTCGAAATTTTTATAAATACATATTTTGAAATGTTTGAAATCTTAAAAAAATATTTGAAATATTTTGGAATCTGAATTCTTTTTAATCTTTTAAATATTTTTCAAAAATGTGAAATCTTTCGAAATCTGATGCCTTTGTGAACTTTTTTAAATGTTTGTAATCTTTGTGAATTCTTTTAAATCTTTTTGAATGATTTTGTTATCTTTTAACAATTTTTGAAATCCTTGTGAAATATTTATGAATTTTTCGAAATATTTTGAATTGTTTAAGATCTTTGTGAATTCTTATAATTTTTAAAAAATTTTTTAAATTATTGCCAAGCATTTCAAATTTGTTCAAACTTGTAATATTTTGGAATCTTTAAAATTTTTCATATCTTTCGAAATGTTTGAAATCTTTAAAAAATATTGTAAATATTTTGAAACCTGAATTCATGTGAATTCTCTTTAATCTTTTCAATTCTTTTTAAATATTTGAAATTTTCTGAAATAGTTTTAAATCTTTCGAAATCTTTATGCCTTTGTGAACTTTTTTAAATCGTTGTAAACTTTGTGAATTATTTTTATATCTTTGAAATTTCGATAACTTTGTGAATTATTTTAAATCTTTTCGAATTATTTTGTTATCTTTTAAAATTGTTTGAAATCTTCATAAAATTGCTTGAGTTTTTCTGAAATTTTGTTGGATTCTTTTAGATCTTTGAAATCTCCATAAAATATTTTGAAATATTTTCAATCTTTTTAAAATCTTTGTGAACTATTTGAAATCATTTGAAAACTTGTAATATCTTGGAATTTTTGAAATGTTTCAAATGTTTAAAAAATATTTTTTTTTATTTTGAAATCTGAATTTATGGAAATTCTTTTTAATCTTTTAAATATTTGTCAAATATGTGAAATCTTTTAAATCTTCTGAAATGTTTTGACATATATTTTTTAAAAGATTTAAAATCTTTTGAAATCTGATGCCTTTTTGAACATTTTAAAATGTTTGTAATCTTTGTGAATTCTTTTAAATCTTTTTGAATTATTTTATTATTTTTTAACTATTTTTGAAATCCTTGTAACATATTTATGAATTTTTCGAAATATTTTGAAATGTTTAAGATCTTTGTGAATTCTTTAAAAAAATTTAATATATTGAAATTATTGTCAATCATTTCAAATTTTTTCAAACTTGTAATAATTTGGATACTTTAAAATCTTCTTCTTTTTTTTAATCCTTTCAATTTTTAAAATTTTCAAACGATTTTAAAGATTTCACAGAGATTTAAAGGTTCTAAAAGATTTCAAATCTTTTAAAACTTTTAAATCTCTCGGAAATCTTTAAAATCGTTTGAAAATTAAAAAAAAAAATTATCTGAAATATTTGTGCATTTTTTCAATATCTTTAAAAATTTTTGAAATATTCATAAATTTTTTTGAATATTTGTGAAATGTTGGTGGGTTCTTTTAGATCTCTAAAATCTTCATTAAATATTTTGAAAATATTTTAATCTTTTTGAAATATTTGTAAATTATTTTAAATATTTTGAAATCTTTGAAAAATATTGTAAATGTTTTGAAATCTGAATTCATGTGAATTCTTTTTAATCTTTTCAATTTTTAAAATTTTCAAACGATTTTAAATATTTCACAGAGATTTAAAGGTTCTAAAAGATTTCAAATCTTTTAAAACTTTTAAATCTCTCGGAAATCTTTAAAATCGTTTGAAAATTAAAAAAAAAATTTATCTGAAATATTTGTGCATTTTTTCAATATCTTTAAAAATTTTTGAAATATTCATAAATTTTTTTTGAATATTTGTGAAATGTTGGTGGGTTCTTTTAGATCTCTAAAATCTTCATTAAATATTTTGAAAATATTTTAATCTTTTTGAAATATTTGTAAATTATTTTAAATATTTTGAAATCTTTGAAAAATATTGTAAATGTTTTGAAATCTGAATTCATGTGAATTCTTTTTAATCTTTTCAATCTTCGTTAAATATTTTAAATCTTTCTAAAAACTTTCATATCTTTTGAAATGTTTTAAAATACATACTTAGAAATATTCGAAATCTCTAAAAATTTTATTTTGTAATATTTGTGAATATTTTTTAAATCTTTGAAATCTTTTAAAACCTTTAAATCTTTGTGAAATCTTTAAAAACTTTTGAAAACTAAAAAAAGTTTGTTTAAATCTTCATAAAATTTTTTGAATATTTATGAAATATTGGTGGATTCTTTTAGGTCTTTAAAATCTTTATGAAATATTTTTTTAATATTTCAATCTTTTCAAAATAGTTGCAAATTATTTTAATAATTTTAATATCTTTTAATATTTTGAAATGTTTGAAATCTTTAAAATCTTCATGAAATATTTTGAAAATATTTTGATCTTTTCAAAATAGTTTTAAATTATTTTAATCTTTTTAAAATATTTGTAATTTATTTTAAATATTTTGAAATCTTTTGATATTTTGAAATCTGAATTCATGTGAATTCTTTTTAATCTTTTAAATATTTATTAAATATGTGAAATCTTTTAAATCTTCTGAAAAGTTTTGAAATATATTTTCTAAAAGATTTGAAATCTTTTGAATATTTTTTATATCTTTGAAATCTTTTAAAACCTTTAAATCTTTGTGAAATCTTTAAAATCTTTTGAAAACTAAAAAAAGTTTGTTTAAATCTTCATAAAATTTTTTGAATATTTATGAAATATTGGTGGATTCTTTTAGGTCTTTAAAATCTTTATGAAATATTTTTTTAATATTTCAATCTTTTTAAAATAGTTGTGAATTATTTTAATAATTTTAATATCTTTTAATATTTTGAAATCATTGAAATCTTTAAAATCTTCATGAAATATTTTGAAAATATTTTGATCTTTTCAAAATAGTTTTAATTATTTTAATCTTTTTAAAATATTTGTAATTTATTTTAAATATTTTGAAATCTTTTGATATTTTGAAATTTATGAAAGCTTGGTGGGTTCTTTTAGATCTTTAAAATCTTCATTAAATATTTTGAAAATATTTTAATCTTTTTGAAATATTTGTAAATTATTTTAAATATTTTGAAATCTTTGAAATCTTTAAAAAATATTGTAAATGTTTTGAAATCTGAAATAATGTGAATTTTTTAACGTCTTTTCAATCTTTGTTAAATATTTTAAATCTTTCTGAAAACTTTCATATCTTTTCAAATGTTTTAAAATACATACTTAGAAATATTTGAAATCTTTAAAATCGTTTGAAAATTAAAAAAAAATGTTATCTGAAACATTTGTGCATTTTTTCAATATCTTTAAAATGTTTTTGAAATCTTCATAAAATTTTTTGAATATTTATGAAATCTTGGTGGATTCTTTTAGATATTTAAAATCTTCATTAAATATTTTAATCCTTTTAAAATATTTGTAAATTATTTTCAATATTTTGAAATCTTTAAAAAATATTGTAAATATGCGAATTCATGTGAATTCTTTTTAATCTTTTCAATCTTTGTTAAATATTTAAAATCTTTCTGAAAACTTTCATATCTTTTGAAATGTTTTAAAATACATATTTAGAAATATTCGAAATCCTTAAAATTTTTATTTTTCTATCTTTGTGAATATTTTTTAAATCTTTGAAATCTTTTAAAACCTTTAAATCTTTGTGAACTCTTCAAAATCGTTTGAAAATTATAAAAAAAATTTTATCTGAAATATTTGTGCATTTTTTCAATATCTTTAAATTGTTTTTGAATATTTGTGAAATCTTGGTGGATTATTTAGATCTTTAAAATCTTCATTAAATATTTTGAAAATATTTTAAAATCTTTTAATATTTGATAATATTTTAATCTTTTCAAAATAGTTTTAAATTATTTAAAAATATTTTAATTTTTTAAAAATATTTGTAAATTATTTTAAATATTTTGAAATCTGAATTCCTGTGAATTCTTTTTAATCTTTTAAATATTTGAAATCTTTCTGAAATCTTTTAAATTTTTTGAAATTTTGATGTCTTTTTGAACTCTTTTAAATCTTTATCATCTGTGTAAATTATTTTTATATCTTCGAAATCTTTTGAAAGCTTTTGTAAAATTTTTATATCTGAAATATTTGTGAATTTTTTTAATATCTTCCAAGTTTTTTGAAATCTTCATAAAATTGTTTACATGCTTCTAAAATCTTGGTGGATTCTTTTAGATCCTTGAAATCTTCATGAAATATTTTGAAATATTTTTAATCTTTTTAAAATCTTTGTGAAATATTTGAAATCGTTTTAAATCCTTCAATATTTTGAAGTTTTTGAAAGTTTGAAATCTTTGAAAAAATATTTGAAATGTTTTGTTTTGAAATACATTTTTTAAAGATTTGAATTCTTTTTAAATCTTGTTGTCTTGTTGTGAATTCTTTAAACAAAATTTAAATTATTTTGTTATCTTTTAAAATTTTTGAAATCTTTAAAAATATTTAGAAATATTTCGAAAATTGAATTCATGTGAATTCGTTTTTTGTAATCTTTATGAAATATTTGAAATCTTTCTGAAATCTTTTTAATATTCTGAAATGTTTTGAAATTTATATAAAGTATTTTAAATCCTTACGAAATTGTAGTGAATTTTTTGAAATATTAATTATATTTAAAAATCATTAAATTTGTAATCAGTTTTAAAAATCAGAATTAAAATCCTTAATGTTTGAAATTCTCTGAATTTTTCTGAAATGTTTAAAATCTTTAGAAAATCTTTGAAATATTTTGCAAACTTTAAACTTTTTTAAATTCTTTTAAATCTTTCAAATATTTTTGAATTATTTTGGTATCTTTATAATGTTCAGAAATCTCCATAAAATATTAAAATTCTTTGCAAATTCTCTGAAATCTTTTTAATACTCTAAAATATTTGTTAATGTTTTAAATCTTCGTGAATATTAGAATTCGTTGTTAAGGGTTTTGAAAACTTTTCAAATATTTTGGAATCTTTGAAATTTTTGTGAAGTATTTTAAACATTTCTAAAATCTTTTAAAATCTTCTGAAATGTTTTAAAATATATTTTTTAAAAGGTTTGGATTCTTTTGAAATCCTGATGCCTCTGTGATTTCTTTTAAATATTTTTAATCTTTGTGAATTCTTTTGATATTATTGAAATCCTTGTGAAATTTTTATGAATTCA
This sequence comes from Belonocnema kinseyi, assembly GCF_010883055.1. NCBI lineage: Eukaryota > Metazoa > Arthropoda > Insecta > Hymenoptera > Cynipidae > Belonocnema > Belonocnema kinseyi. The sequence goes on along the minus strand of NC_046664.1, from coordinate 4,956,628 downwards.
TTGAAATCTTTTGAAATTTTTGTGAATTCTTTCACATCTTTTTAAATATTATGGAATCTTTATGAAGTATTCAAAGTTTTTTTAAAACGTTTGTTATATGTTAGAATCTTTAAAATATTTGTAAATTATTTTGGTATCTTTGAAATTGTTTGAAAGCTTCGTAAAATATTAAAAATCTTTGTGAAATATTTTAAATTTGTATAAAATATTTTTAATCCTTACGTAATTTTGGTGAATTTTTTAAAATAATAATTATATTTAAAAATAGTTAAAATATTTTTGAAGTTAACAAATATTTTAAATCTTTTTGAATCTTTTTTAATCTTCGTGTTTTTTTATATCCTCGAAATATTTTGGAATATTCAAAATCTTCGTTATATCTTTAAAATCTTCTGAAATCTTTTCAATCGTGTGAAATGTTTAGAAAATATTTGTGAAATCTTTGGAATATTTGATAATTCTTTGCAAACTTTGTGAAGTGTTTGCAATCTTTGTGTTATCTTTTGAAAACTTTTGAAATATTTTGAAATTTTGGAAATCTTTGTGAAATCTTTCACATCATTCTGAAAATCTTCTGAAATGCTTAAATTCTTTGAGAAATATTTTTTAAATGTTTTCAAAACTTCGGAAATCTTTCGAATATTTGTAAATTTCTGTTTAAAAAATTAGGTACAATTTCATTAAAAACTAGTAAAATAATAAATTTTATTTTCCGGATTCCCCAAAATAAAATTAAGCCCTTTTGGTTCCACTTTAGAAATTTCCCATGGAGTTTATTTCTCTAAAATTCAAAGATTATACAAATTCTTTGATAAAAATGAGAATTTTTGGTCTCTTAAGGGTGTAAATTCAATTATATTTATAGATTTAATTCCTTTTTTAAACTTATACTTTGATGTTAAAAAGTCAGACTGAATTTGTTTTGGATAAAAATTCAACTATTTTGATTTTAATTTGTCTTTTTAATTTAAAAACTCATCCAGTTTCGTATAAATTGCAGTTTAATTGGTTAAAAAGTCAACTTCATTTGTGTAATATTCGTCTTTTTAGTTCGCAAATTCATTTCTTCTAGTAGAAATTTCATATTTTTTATGACAAATTATACTATTTTGTTAAAAATTCGATCTTTTTTTAATTTGAAATTAATTTTTTTCAACTAAAAATTTATTCGTCTTTTTTGGTAGAAAAATAAGCTTGGTTGAAAATTAATTTGTTAGTGTAGTTAAAAATAAATTTTTACAGGAACCTTAAGTATATTTTTGTATTATCTTAAAAGCTTAAAAAAATCACATCTTATTCAAAGATCAGCAAAAATATATATTTTGTTAATTTTCTCAAAACTTCCTATAATTTTTTATAAAATTTTCTCATTATTTTCACACTTTAAAAATTCTTAAATAGTTCAAAATTTTGTGTTAAAATCTTTGAAAAATCTACATTTTCGTTCAAATTTTGTTGGAACCTTTCAAAGTGTTAAATTATTTATTTTTTTATTTCTAAATATTTCTTCAATTTATTTGAATTTTTTATTAAAATCTTAATCGATTCTGCAAAATAAAAAAATACCTTGAAAGTTTCTAATTTTGTTAAAAATTTTGGAAATCTTTTGAAATATTTTTGAATATTCTCTTAAAATTAATTTTCTATGAATAAAAAACATTTTTAATTTTCATAGGAGTCTCATTGAAATTTTCGTCTATAATTTTATTTTTAATTATTTGGAATCATTTCAACTTTTAAATTACTTTTGAAATTCTTGGAACCAAATAATATAATTTTCAACTAAAAAAAAAGTGCAACTACAAACACAATAGTTAAATTTTAAGTTTAAAAAGCGAATTTTCAACTAAAAATACTTAAATTTGCAACCAAATTAATTTTTAACTACAAAATTTAATTTTTATCCTAAAAGATTAATATTCAATAAAAACACAACGAATTTTCTACAAACTAGTTACATTTTTCTCGGAAGAAATAAATTTTGAACAAAGAAAATGAATTTTTAACCAAGATTATTTATTTTTTACCAAAAAATACGAATAAATTTTTTGTTAAAAAAAATAATTTTAAAATAAAAAAAAGAACGAATTTTTTACAAAATAGTACAAGAATTAACAAGGATTACAAAGAAGTCATAAATATTTTAAAGATTTGTAAGTTTTCAAAACATTTTATAAAGATTTCAAAGGATTAAAAATATTTCAAAAGAATTCACGAGCATTCCAAAGATTTCACAAAGACTTTAAACATTTCAAAAGTTTTCAAAAGATAAAATAATATTGAAATACTTGACAAGATTTCAAAATATTTCAAAAATCTAACCAAATTTACAATGATTTCATAAATAATTCAAAAGATCATCAAGATTTCACAGAGATTTCAAAAATTTAATAAAAATTTCAAAAATATCAAAATACTTTATAAAGATTTAAATATAATTAATATTTCCGAAAGATTTCAAACATTTTAGGAAATGTATTTTAAACCATTTCAGAAGATTTGAAAGATTCCAAAAATTTCATAAAGATTTCAAAGTTTCCAAAATATTTCGAAAGTTTTCAAAAAATGTCACAAAGATTTAAAATATTTGAAACATTTATAAATATTTTTACGATTTTTAAATATAATTAATATTTGAATGAATTAACAAAAATTTCGTGAGGATTTGAAAATTTTGTATAAAATTCAAAACATTTCACAAATATCAAAATAATTCACAAATATGTCGAAGATTCGAAAATATTCCAAAATTTTTCAAAAAACTTCAAATACTTCACAATGATTTCAAAATATTTTTAAGATTTTAAAATATTAAAATATTTAAAAGATTTTAAAGAATTCACCAAGATTTCACAAATAATTAAAAAGATTTTAGGAATATTTCAAATATATGAAAATACTTCACAAAAATTTCAAAGATTCCAGAATATTACAAAAGTTTTCTAAACATTTTATATATGTGCTTAATACTTCACGAAGATTTAAAACATTTCAAAATATTTTACAGATTTAAAAATACTTCATAAAGATTTCAGAAGGGTTCAAAGATTTTATAATATTTAAAAAGATGTGAAAGAATTCACAAATCTTTTAAAAAATATTTTTAAAATATTTGACAAGATTTAAAAGATCTCAAAAAGGTTTGAAATACTTGACAAGAATTTCAAAGATTCCAAAATATGAGAAAAGTTTTCAAAGCAAGATATGTTTAAAAAAATTTTTAATTTCAAAGATACCAACATATTAAAAAGAAATTTTAAATATTTCAAAGATTTAAAAGAATTCAAAAAGGTTCAAAGCTTGCAAAATATTTTAAAGATTTTCTAAAGATTTTAAACATTTCAGAAAATTTCAAAGATTCGAAAATATTACAAGTTTTCAAATTATTTCAAATAGTTCACAAAGAGTTTAAAATGTTTGAAAGATTTTCAAATATTCTTTTTTTAAAAAGATTTCGAACATTTCAAAAGATTTCAAGGAATTCATAAATATTTAACAAGGATTTCAAAGATTTCAAAATATATAAAAAGTTTTCACATCACTTCACAAATAATTCAAATACTTCAGAAAGATTTAAAGCATTTTAACGATTTTTAAATATAATTAATACTTCAAAGAAAACAGAATTTTAAGGATTTAAAATATTTTATAGAAATTTCAAAACATTTCAAAGATATAAAAATAATTCACATATATTTCAAATATTCAAAAATGGTTCAAAAGACTTTAAATACTTCACAATGATTTAAAAAGATTTTTAAGATTTTAAAATATTCATACAGATTAAAAAAAATTTCATAAATATTTCAAAGATCTAAAAGAATCCACAAAGAATTTAAAACATTTTAGGAAGATTTCAAATATATAAAAATAATTCACAAAAATTTCAAAAGATTTCCAACAATTCATAAATATTTATAATATTAATATTATAATTATAATATATATTTTAATATTATATTATAATATAATTAAAATATTAATATTTCACAAGGATTTCAATGATTTCAAAAACATCAAAAGTAATTCCCAGAGATTGCAAATATTTAAAAGAGGTCACAGAGACATTAATAATTCAAAAGTTTTCAAATCTTTCAAAAAATATATTTCAAAAAATTTCAGAAGATTTAAAAGATTTCAGAAAGATTTAAAATACTTTACAAAGCTTTCAAAGAATACAAAACATTAAAAAATTTCAAAACACTTTACAAAGATTTCCAATACTTCACGATGATTTAAATCATTTCAAAATATTTTACAGGCTTAAAAAGATTTCAAAGAATTTACAAAGAGTAAAAATATTTTATGGACATTTCAAAAGATACAAAAGTACCGAAAAAATACACAGATATTTCAAAGATACCAACATATTAAAAAAAAATTACGAATATTTTAAATAGTACGCAAAAAATCAAAAATGTTTTAAAGATTTAAAAATATTTCAAAGATTTTAAAGAATTCACAAAAATTCCAAAATTCAAAAATATTTTTAATATTTTTTAAATATTTCAGACAATTTCAAAGACACTAAAATAATTTACAAAGATTTCAAAGATTTCAACATATTGCAAAAGCTTTCAGAAGATTAAAAATATTTCACAAAGATTTCAAAATATTTAAAAGAATTCACAAAAAATCAAAAATTTAAATTTTCAAAAATATTTTTTAAATATTTCAAAGATTCCCAAATATTACAATTTTTCAAATAATTTGAAATAGTTCACAAAGATTTTAAAAAGATTAAAAATATATCAAAATATTTCATGGAGATTTTAAAGATCTAAAAGAATTCACCAAGATTTCAGAAACATTTAAACAATTTTATGAAGGTTTCAAAAAAATTTTAAGATATTGAAAAAATGCAAAAAATATTTCAGATAACAATTTTTTTTTAATTTTCAAAAAAGTTTGAAGATTTCACAGAGATTTAAAGGTTTTAACAGATTTCAAAGATATTAAAAAATTCACAAAGATTACAAAATAAAATTTTTTAAGATTTCAAATATTTAACAAAAATTTAAAAGATTAAAAAGATTAAAGATTTCAAAATATTAAAAGATTTTAAATGATTTGAAATAATTTACAAATATTTCAAAAAGATTAAAATATTTTTAAAATATTTCAGGAGGATTTTAAAAATCTAAAAGAATCCATCAAGATTTCAGAAACATTTAAACAATTTTATGAAAATTTCAAAAAATGTTTAAGATATTAAAATAATTCACACAGATTACAAAATAAAATTTTTAAATATTTCAAACATTTCAGAATATGTATTTAAGAATATTTCAAAAGATATGAAAGATTTAAGAATATTAAAAATTTTCAAATGATTAAAAATGATATACAAATATTTTAAAAAGTTTAAAAATATTGCAAAATATTTCATGAAGATTTCAAAATATTAAAAAATTTTTAAAGAATTCACATAGATCTTCAACATTTCAACAAATTTCAAAGAATTCACAAAGATTTCACAAAGATTTGAAAGAATTCACAAAGACATCAAAATTTAAAATGATTTCAAATCTTTAAAAAAATGTATTTTAAAATAAAATATTTCAAACATTTGAAAGATTCCAAAATATTACAAGTTTTCAAATTATTTCAAATAGCTCACAAAATTTTAAAAAGATTAAAAATACTTCAAAATATTTCATGAAGATTTCAAAACATTTTAAAGATATCAAAATAATTCACAATTTTTCAGATAAAAAAATGTTTAAAAAGTTTTCAAAAGATTAAAAATATTTCACAAAGATTTCAAAAGCTGTGAAAGATTTCAAACATTTGAAAACATTTCAAAGAATTCATAAAGATTTCATAAGGATTTCAAAAATATCAAAAAAATTCGTAAAGATTCACAGAGACATCAAGATTTCAAAAGATTTCAAACCTTTAAAAAATATATTTCAAAACAATTCAGAAGATTTAAAAGATTTCAGAAAGACATCAAAATTTTAAGTATTTACCAAAGATTCCAAACACTTCAGAAAATGTATTTTAAACCATTTCAGAAGATTTGGAAGATACCAAAATTTTCATAAAGATTTCAAGGTTTCTAAAATATTTTAAAAGTTTTCAAAACTGTCACAAAGGTTTCAAATATTTGAAACATTAAAAAATATTTGAACGATTTTGAGATTATAATTAATATTTGAAAGAATTCACAAAAATTTCGTAAGGATTTAAAATATTTTATATAAACTTCAAAAAATTTCACAAATATCAAAATAATTCACAAATATTTCAAAGATTCCAAAACATTCCAAAAATTTTCAAAAGAAAATACTTTGCAATGATATCAAAATATTTATAAGATTTAAAAATATTCTAAAGATTTCAAAAAATTTTGAAGATATTAAAATATTAATTAATTCTTAATTAATATTTCTAATGTTTTTTTTAAAGATTTCAAGCATTTGAAATATTTATTTCAAAGCATTTCGAAAGCTATGAAAGATTTCAGAAAGATTTTTAAGATTTGAAAATATTAAAATTTTTCCAAATATTTGGAAGGATTTACAAAGATTTCAAAATATTAACTTTTTTTAAAAAAATAATTCACAAAGATCTGAAACATTTCAAAAGACTTCAAAGAATTCATGAATATTTCATAAAGATTTCAATAATTTCAAGGTTAATAAAATAATTCAAAAAGATTTAAAAGAATTAAGAAAGATTAAAAATATATCATAAAAGTAAAAAGAATTCACATGAGTTTAGATTCCAAAATGTTTAAAATATTTTTTTAAGATTTCTAACATTTCAAAATATTCAAAGTTTTCAAACGATTAAAAATAATTTACAAATATTTAAAAAATATATCATGAAGATTTCAAAGATCTAATAGAATCCACCAAGATTTCAGAAATATTCAAAAAATTTTATGAAGATTCCAAAAAATTTTGAAGACATTAAAAAAATTTTGAAATATTTAAGACATAATAATTGAAAAAAAGTTTGCAAAAGATTTTTAATATTTCACAAAAATTTCAAAAGGTTTAAAAGATTTTTAAATTTAAAAAGATTTCAGATATTTAACAAAGATTGTAAAGATTTAAAAGAATTTGCATAAATTCAGATTTCAAAATATTAAAAATATTTTTTAATCATTTCAAACATTTCAAAGATTCGAAAATATTACAAGTTTTCAAATGATTTCAAATTGCTCACAAAGATTTATAAAAAAATGAAAATATTTCAAAATATTTCATGGAGATTTCAAAGATCTAAAAGAATCCATCAAGATTTCAGAAGCATTTAAACAACTTTATGAAGATTTCAAAAAATGTTGAAGATATTAAAATAATTCACAAATAATTCAGATACAAAAATTTTACAAAAGATTTCAAATATTTAACAGACATTTAAAATATTAAAAAGAATTCACATTAATTCAGATTTCAAAATATTTCTAATATTTTTTAAAGATTTCAAGCATTTCAAATATTTATTTCAAAACATTTTGAAAGATATGAAAGATTTTAGAAAGATTTGAAAGATTCCAAAATATTACAAGTTGTCAAATGATTTCAAATAGTTCACAAAGATTTAAAAAAATTGAAAATATTACAAAATATTTTATGGAGATTTCAAAGATTTAAAGAATGCATCAAGATTTTAGAAGCATTTAAACAACTTTATGAATATTTCAAAAAATGTTAAAGATTTAAAAATAATTCACAAATACTTCAGATACACAAATTTTACAAAACTTTCAAATGATTTTAAATTTTTCGCAAATATGTTAAAGGTTTCCAAAGATTTTGAAGAATTCATCAAGATTTCACAAGGATTTCAAAGATTTCTATGAAATAAAAATAATTTACAAAGACATCAAGATTTTGAAAGATTTCAAATCTTTTAAAAAATATATTTAAAAACATTTCAGAAGATTTAAAAGATTTCAGAAAGATTAAAAATATTTATCAAAGATTTAAAAGATTAAAAAGAATTTACATAAATTCAGATTTTAAAATATTAAAAATATTTTTTTAACATTTGAAATATTCCAAAGATTTCCAAATATTAGAATTTTTTATATTATTTTAAATAATTCACGAACATTTTAAAAAGATTAAAAATATTTCAAAATATTTTAGATAAAAAAATCTTTAAAAAAAAGATTTAAAAAGATTTTACATATATCACAAAGATTTTAAAGGTTTCAAAAGATTTCAAATATATAAAAATAATTCACAAAAATGACGAAGATTGAAAAGATTTTAAAAGATTTCAAATACTTCAAAAAAAATTTTAAACCTTGATTTCAAGATATTTACAATATTTTTTAAAGATTTCAAACACTTCAAAATATTTATTTCAAAACATTTTGAAAGATATGAAAGATTTTAGAAAGATTTGAAAGATTCCAAAATATTACAAGTTTTCAAAAAATTTTGAATGCTTCACAAAGATTTCAAAATATTTAAAAAATTTAAAAGAATTTACAAAGACATCAAGATTTAAAAAAATTTCAAAATATGTAAAAAGTTTTCATAGTACTTCACAAATAATTCAAATACTTAAGAAGATTTAAAAAGTTTTAACGATTCTTAAATATAATTAATATTTCAAAGAATTCACAAAAATTTCGTAAGGATTTAAAATATTTTATATAAACTTTTTTTTAAAGAATTCACAAAGGTCTGAAATATTTCAAAAGACTTCGAAGAATTCATAAATATTTCACAAAGATTTCAAAAATTTCAAGGCTAACAAAATAATTCAAAAAGATTTAAAAGAATTAAGAAAGATTTAAAATATTTAACAAAAGTAAAAAGAATTCATATGAATTCAGATTCCAAAATATTTAAAATATTTCAAAATATTAAAAATATTTCAAAATATTCAAAGTTTTCAAACGATTAAAAATAATTTGCAAATATTTTAAAAAGTTTAAAATATTTTAAAAATATGTCATGAAGATTTCAAAGATCTAATAAAATCCACCAAGATTTCAGAAATATTCAAAAAAATTTATGAAGATTCCACAAAATTTTGAAGATATTAAAAAAATTCACAAATATTTAAGACACATAAATTGAAAAAAAGTTTGCAAAAGATTAAAATATTTTTTAAACATTTCAAACATTCCAAGGAATCGAAAATATTACAAGTTTTCAAATTATTTCAAATAGTTCACAAAGGTTTATAAAAAAATTGAAAATATTTCAAAATATTTCATGGAGATATAAATAAATAGTTAAAATTTTGATGTTTTTTTAAAATCTTTTAAATCTTGAGGATTGATTTTGAAATATATTTTTTTAAAGGTTTGAAATCTTTTGAAATCTTGATGTCTCTGTGAATTTTCATGAATTTTTTTTATTTCAAATCCTTGTGAAATCTTAATGAATTCTTTGAGATATCTAAAAGAGAATCCATCAAGATTTTAGAAGCATTAAAACAATTTTATGAAGATTTCCAAAAATGTTAAAAATATTAAAATAATTCACAAATAATTCAGATACAATAATTTTACACAAGAGTTCAAAAAGATTTCAAATATTTAACAGAAATTTAGAAGATTAAAAAGAATTCACATGAATTCAGATTTCAAAATCTTTCAAATATTTTTAAAAGATTTCAAGCATTTCTAATATTTATTTCAAAACATTTTGAAAGATATAAAAGATTTTAGAAAGATTTGAAAGATTTAAAAGTATTACAAGTTTTCGAAAAATTTGGAATGCTTCACAAAGGTTTCAAAATATTTACAAAATTTAAAAGAATTTACAAAGACATCAAGATTTAAAAAGATTTCAAATCTTTAACAAAATGTATTTCAAAACAAAATACTTCAAATATTTAAAACAAATATTTCAAACATTTTAAAGATTCCAAAATATTAAAAGTTTTTAAATGATTTTAAATAGTTCACAAAGATTTTAAAAAGAATCAAAATATTTCAAAATATTTCATGCAGATTTCAAAGATTTAAACGAATCCATCAAGATTTTAGAAGCATTTAAACAGCTTTATGAAGATTTCAAAAAATGTTAAAGATATTAAAATAATTCACAGATATTTCAGATACAAAAATTTTACAAAAGATTTCAAATATTTAACAGACATTTAAAAGATTAAAAAGAATTCACATGAATTCAGATTTTAAGATATTTACAATATTTTTTAAAGATTTAAAACATTTCAAACTATTTATTTTAAACATTTTGAAAGGTATGAAAGATTTTAAAAAGATTTGAAAGATTCCAAAATATTACAAGTTTTCAAAAAATTTCGAATGCTTCACAGAGATTTCAAAATATTAAAAAAATTTAAAAGAATTTACAAAGACATCAAGATTTAAAAAGATTTCAAATTTCAAAAAAATGTATTTTAAAATAAAATATTTCAAACTTTTTTTTTTATTATTTCAAAAATTTTAAAGATTCCAAAATATTGCAAGTTTTCAGAAGGTATACGAAGGGATAATTCGCGGCGGAAGAATCGTTAGTTATTACCAATAAAAAGTGAGGTGGGGTGGCGGGTGAGTTCTAAACTAAAGTTAAGTGGCCTAAAGTGACAAACAAGTTTTATCTAAGGTTTCTGTTCATGGGAAATGTGTAAAAATTCGCAAGGAAAAGTGGGCATCATCTCCCTAGGTTAGGTTCAATATCACAAAGATGAGCGGGATAAATTTGGACAATTCGGAAGTTAATTCTGGCCAATACAATAAGAGGGCAGCACCGGTCGAGGAAACAGAGTTCGAGTAAGAAATTCAGGTGGAAACGTCGACAACAACGGAGAAAAAGGCAAGAGGGAGGCCGAAAAAAGAAGTAAAGGAGAAAAATAGCCTTAGTGTAAAATGCATGGAGTATTTTGTAGGGAAGGCGGGAAAGAAGGATGGAACGAATTGGCGAGGGATTGACAGAAGAAGCCTTTCGTAAAAACAGCAAGCTAACTCATTCGCCCATTCGGAGGAAAGAGGAAGGGGGGCCGGACGATCTGGAAAACGACAAGTCA
>NC_046664.1:4944420-4945557 GCF_010883055.1 Belonocnema kinseyi | reverse complement strand
GATTTCTAAATTAAAAAAGATTTCAGATATTTAACAAAGATTGTAAAGATTTAAAAGAATTTATATAAATCCAGATTTCAAAATATTAAAAATATTTTTTAATGATTTCAAATATTCCAAAGATTCGAAAATATTACAAGTTTTCAAATGATTTCAAATAGTTCACAAAGATTTTAAAAAGATTAAAAATATTTGAAAATATTTCATGAAGATTTCAAAGATCTAAACGAATCAACAAAGATTTTAGAAGCATTTAAACAGCTTTATGAAGTTTCTTAAAGGCATAAAGATTTGGTAAGAAAAAAAATGGTAAGTTAAAAAAAATAAAAAAAAAAAAAAATTGATAAATTTTAGACCCGGAGTGTGCTGCATGCGTGGATGTTTTATTAACGGCCAATCCGAATCTGGAGGCCCGTGACGAAGCAGGATGGGTTCCGCTCCATTTGGCAGCAAAAGCTGGTTCTCTGAGTGCAGTCAAATCCCTAATTAAGTCCGGGGCGGAAGTAAATAGCACGGATGTCTCATATGGACGTACAGCTCTTCATATTGCTGTGGAAGGCAGCCACAGTGAAATCGTCGAATATTTACTAAAAGAGGTATTTGACCATTTATATTTTTTATTTTTAACGCTAAGAATTTTTTTTTTCAGCAAACCTTTCAAAAATCAGGCATTTTGAAGAAAAATTAGCAAAAATCTGGGTATTGGTTTTGAAAAGTAGATGTAAAAAATAATCAGGGCAATCAGTATTCAATTTTTGATTGAATAATTCTCATTTTGGTTTAAAATTTATCTCTTTGTTTTTAAGTTTAACTATATATAATTCTTAAAATTGTTCCAATTAATTTAAATTGTTTTGTAGTATTTCACATTCTTTGAAAATCTCTTGAATTTAAAAAAAAATTATTTGAAATTTACTAAATTCACTCAATTCTGCTTGGTTCAGTGATTTTTTTTTAAATTTTAAAAAGTTTTAATTGAATTTTTCCAAGCTTATTTCAAATTGTTTAAAATTCAATTTGATTTTTTTTTAATTCATCTTAAGGGCATGTGACACAGCTAAATACCTATATTACCGACCACAGTTTTTCAGTTCACTGAATGTTTTTTTGAACCTGAGAACTTTTTTTGTAAATAAA
>NC_046664.1:4941175-4944320 GCF_010883055.1 Belonocnema kinseyi | reverse complement strand
AATCGCTAGAGTCGGTGATTCAAAAATCAATTGATAGCTGGTGGGAAAAGAAGGAAAAACTGGAGAGCTTTCAAGTACGAAATAAGTGCGAGGAACAGTCAATTAAGATTCAGAGAATGATATTAGAGAGTGAGGAAAAGGACGGAGTTATATTCGCGGCGAAGGAGAGGGAGAGAGAGATTGAATGGTTGCAAGAAATTGAAAACTTAAAACATCAATTAAGGATTAGTGAAGCAAGGGTGGCAGAATGGGAGAAAATAGCGTTACAATCAACAGAAAATCGGGTGTTGCAGAAAGGAGAAGATGAGACGAATAGTGAGAGAGTAGCTGAACCAAGAGAAAAGGAAGATGCACTTCGCAGGGATGAACAGGAGAGAGGAAGCGAAGAAGTCACTCAGAACCAACAGGAAGAAAATGAAATAATGGAACACCCTAGTTGGCTTGGGGATAATGAATTAAGGTACGAGCTAGAAGAAAGAAAAAATAGGAAAAACTGGATAGTAGTGAGGGGTTTCAGAGCAATAGGAATAAGAAGACTAAAGAAGGAAATACAAGAAGTACTTCTGGATATGACGGGTGAACAGATTTTTATTGAAGGTATAAGAGTGATAGGTGGGGGCATACTAATTAAAATGGAGTCCTGGATAGCCAAACGAAGATTAGTGGAAAAGAAGAGCAGACTGCAGGGAACGAAAATAATGATAGAAGATGATCTGACGCCGAGAGAAATAGAAGTCCAAAGGTGGATAGATAACGAGGTGAGAAGGGGCAAGAAGAAAGGAGAATTTGCCAATAGAAGTTACATGAATTGGAAAGTAGGGAATCGAGAATTTGTTTGGAACGAGGAGGAACGAGTGGTGGAAGAGAAGCCCTTTCATAATGGACCAGGTTCCCCAAAAAATTGGAGAGCCTGGAGAGAATAATTTCAGAATGATTAGGGGAATTACTTGGAACATAGCAGGAGGTAACAAATTGCTGGATGCGTCGGATTTTTGGGAGAAATATGATCTAGTAATACTTCAGGAAACCTGGATGGAGGACAGCAATATACAGGAGTTTCAGAACAGGCTTAATAAAATCTTTTACTGGAGCGGAAACCAGCAGAAAGAGTCAAAAAAGAGGCAGAGCCAGTGGAGGTCATCTAATCGGAGTGAAAAAAGATATAAGCGAGTGTGTGAGTATTGAAGAATGGGAATTTGGTTGAGAACTAGTGTTAAAAGTAAAAATTTAAAGGCATTAGGAAAAGATAGATTGTTTGTTACCGTATATAATAATGTAGGAATGTCTAAACTAAAGAGCAAATTAATAAAAATTATAGAAGAGGCTCAAACTAGAGGGGAATATATAGTTATACTGAGGGACCTGAATGCTATAGTGGGCGAAGAGTGTGGGGGTGTAGAATATAGCGCGGGGGAATTAAATAGAGGCTACTCAAATGAGAGAAATTCGGAAGACAAATTATTAAATGCGGAAGGAAAAAAAGTACTAGGTATGTGTGAGGACTTTGGTTTAAGGATATTAAATGGTAGAACTAAGGGTGATTTAGGAGGTAAATGGACGCATATCTGCGGAGACGGAGGCTCAGTGCTAGATTATGTTATAGTCTCGGAGAACGAAGAGGTTTGTCCAATTAAAGAAATTAAGATCCAAGCGAGAATAGAATCCGATCACCTACCCGTGGAATTTGAAATAGAAGTGGATGGGCCAAAAGGTTTCGAAGTTCTGGTTGAGAGAGAGGTGGTGGGAGGGAGGGAAAAGTTAGTTAGTGGACAAACTATCAAATAAGAGATAATAAAGGGGAGCAATGGGAAGATAGATGGGATAAATTTAGGGATAGCATTTGGCTAGCTGCAAAGGCAACAGGTTTAGTAGTCAAAGATAAGAAGAAGTCGTTAAGAGTGGGAGAATAGTGGTACGATGAGGAGTGCAAGAACCAAAGAAAAATTGTATGGCGCTCATTAAAAAATTTTCTCAAAAGAAAAGGAGAAGAAGAAAGGGATTTGTTAGTAAGAGAGAAAAAGAAGCTTAGGGAGTTAAAAAAAAGGAAGAAAGGAGAAAGAAAGGAAAAGAACTGGAAGAAGGTGGAAGAAAGCAAGAATATGGGAGATTTTTGGAGATCGCTAGGGAATTTTAGGAAAAAAATGAAAAGGGGTGGGGGCAGAATCAGCAAAGGTAAATGGAAGAAGCACTTCCAAAAATTACTTTCAACAGAAAAGACAGAGAGAGACGTAGGGAGGAGTGACACAGAAAGCAAAAAAGAGAAGGTTAGGAAAAAAGAAGTAAGTATGGAAGGAAAACCAAGGGTTTAAAAAGAGAACGTAGGAACGAGTGAACTACATAAGGAGATAATATTCGAAGAGATGGTTGGAAATATTTAAAAAATGAAAGCAGGAAAAGCCCCGGGAGAAGATGGAATTTCCATCGAATTCATTAAAGGAATACCAGAAGTTTGGGCTCAGGAGATGCATCGTATTTTAAATGGATTTTGGTTAACCGGAAAAATCGGGAATGGATGGGGAAAAGCAGTGATGGCACCAATTTTTAAAGGGGGAAATGAGGAAGACACGGGAAATTATCGAGGCGTTTCACTTCAGAGACTCAAGCGGGTTTCAGGAAAAAGAGATCTACCAGGGACCATATATTTGTCCTTAACGCGTTAATTAATAACCGTCTTAAGCGAGAAAAGGGGAAATTATATACTGCATTCATTGATTTAAAGAAGGCATTTGATACGGTGGATAGGGAACTTCTCTACCAGAAAGTACACAAAATCGGAATTCAAGGAAGGATGCTGGAAATGATCAGGACAATATACAGGGTTACAGTCAACGAGGTCTTGACGGCAGAAGGGAACACGGAATGTTTTGAAACCAAAAGAGGGGTGAGACAAGGATGCCCACTGAGTCCCTCACTGTTCAATATATTTTTGGACGACATAGACGACGAATGGGTTTGAAAAAACGAAGGTGGAACAGTAATAGGCAACGAAAAAGTGTTCGCCCTTAAATTTGCAGACGACATAGCAGTAGTTGCAGATTTCCCCGAAGGGCTAAGCAATATGCTGAAAACTCTTGAGAGGTACGTGGATATGAACGGACTCGAAATAAATGTGAATAAATCCAAGATAGTTGTTTTTCGAAAAAGA
>NC_046664.1:4938917-4941075 GCF_010883055.1 Belonocnema kinseyi | reverse complement strand
AAATCTTTGTGAAATATTAAAAATCTTTTTAAAACTTTTTTTTAAAGATTTTTGTATCTCAAATATTTTAAATGTTTAAATGCTTCTAAAATCTTGGTGGATTCGTTTAAATCTTTGAAATCTCCATAAAATATTTTGAAATATTTTCAATTTTTTTTAATCTTTGTGAACTATTTGAAATCATTTGAAAACTTGTAATATTTTGGAATTTTTGGAATGTTTTAAATCTTTAAAAAATATTTTTAATATTTTGAAATCTGAATTTATGTAAATTTTTTTGAATCTTTTAAATCTTTGATAAATATTTTTAATCTTTCTGAAATCTTTTAAATCTTCTGAAATGTTTTTAAATATATTTTTTTTTAAATTTGAAATCTTTTAAAATCTTGATGTCTTTGTAAATTATCTTTATTTCCTATAAATCTTTGAAATCCTTGTGAAATCTTGATGAATTCTTCAAAGTCTTTGGAAACTTTTAAAATATTTGTGAAATATTTAAAATCTTTTGAAAGTTTTGTAAAATTTGTGTATCTGAAGTATTTGTGAATTATTTTAATATCTTTAAAATTTTTTGAAATCTTCGTAAAGTTGTTTCAATGTTTCGGAAATCTTGGTGGATTCTTTTAGATCTTTGGAATTTTGATGCCTTTGTGAAGTCATTTAAATCTTTTTAAATTATTTTATCTCTTAAAATTTTTTGAAATCCTTGTGAAATATTTATGAGGTTTTCGAAATCTTTTGAAATAATTAAGATCTTTGTTAATTTAAACAAAAAATTAATATTTTGAAATCTTTACGAAGCATTACAAATTTATTGAAAACTTGTAATATTTTTGAATCTTTAAAATCTTTCTGAAATCTTTCAAAATGTTTTGAAATAAATATTTAAAATGTGTGAAATATTAAAAAAACATTTGAAATATTTTTTAATCTGAATTCATGTGAATTCTTTTAAATATTTTACATTTTTTTGAAATCTTTTAAATCTTCTGAACTGTTTTAAAATCTTCATGTCTTTGTGAACTCTTTTAAATTTTTGTGATTTATTTTGAAATCTTTGAAATCTTTGTAAATTATTTTAAATATTTTGAAAACTTTTAATATTTTGAAATCTTTAAAAAATATTTGAAATATTTTGGAATCTGCATTCATGTAAATTCTTTTTACTCTTTTAAGTCTTTGTTAAATATTTGAAATCTTTCATAAATCTTTTAAATCTTCTAAAATTATTTTGTTATCTTTTAAAATTTTTTGAAATCTTTATAAAGCATTCCAAATTTTTTGAAAACTTTTAATATTTTCAAATCTTTAAAATCTTTCTGAAGTCTTTCAAAGCTTTCGAAATGTTTTGAAATAAATATTGGAAATCTTCATAAAATTGTTTTAGTTTTTCTGAAATTTTGTTGGATTCTTTTTGATCTTTGAAATCCCCATAAAATATGAACTATTTGAAATAATTTGAAAACTTGTAATATTTTCGATTCTTTAGAATGTTTGAAATATTTAAAAAATATTTTTAATATTATGAAATCTGAATTTATGTAAATTTTTTTTAATCTTTTCAATCTTTGTTAAATATCTGAAATCTTTCAGTCATTTTTTAAATCTTCTGAAATCTTTATAAATTCTTTGAAATCTTTTCAAATGTTTGAAACCTTTAAGAATTCTTTACAAAAATTTTTTTATTTTAGAAATCTTTTAAACCTTTTGAAATTTTTGTGAAATATTTTAAATCTTTTGTAAAATTTTTGTATCTGAAATATTTGTGAATTATTTTAATATCTTTAACATTTTTTGAAATCTTCATAAAATTGTTTAAATGCTTCTAAAATCTTGATGGGTTCTTTTAAATCTTTGACATCTCCATAAAATATTTTGAAATATTTTCAATTTTTTAAAAATCTTTGTGAACTATTTGAAATCATTTGAAAACTTGCGATAGAATAGAATATTTATTTCTCCATGTACATCCTCCTTGGACTTTTACATATACTACAATTATACTACTACCTCCTCACTTACTTCTTCTTTGGAAAATTTCTCAAATTGGCTCGCCTATCTGCAGAGACCGATATTCAGTTTCCCCGACAAAGTGTTACATAACTTTTCTACTAAATTGGGTCCATACCTATCTCCCACCCATTTCTCTACTTCATCA
>NC_046664.1:4918449-4938817 GCF_010883055.1 Belonocnema kinseyi | reverse complement strand
TCAGTGAAGTTTCTACCAAAATGCAGTACCTAAACGTACTTTATTGCACTCTAATACATTTCCCGAAGTTTCAGCTCGATATTTTACTCACAAAAAAAGTTCATAGGTTCAAAAAAACATTCAGTGAACTGAAAAACTGTGGTCGGTAATATAGGTATTTAGCTGTGTCACATGCCCTTAAATGTTTACGAATTTCGTCGAATTCTTCTGGTTTTTCTTAAATTTTTTTAATTTATTCCAGTTTTGCGGAAATCAACGGATTTTTTGTTTATTTAAAAAACTGTTTTCCGATCCATTTGAATTCTTTTTAATGCAAATTGAATTGTTCTGAAATATTTTGAATTCATTTTTCCCGATAGGGACTCTGAGGCCTTTTTATTTTACAAACTATAAAAAATTATATAAAAAACATTGTTTTTTCATTCTTTTCTGAATGTAAAAATAAATTTTCATCCAAATTACCTTGTGCTTAGACGAAAATCGAAGTGAATAAGAAAAACTTTGGAGGAAATACAGCCTTGCATAGTGCCGTTGTAATGAGTGGCGCCAGAGCAAAAGAAATTTGCGAATTATTAATTCGACATGGCGCGGATCCGTCGGTTTCTAACCGAGAACCAGCCGCTGTACGTAACGAATATATTTTTTATTTTTCGTTTCGTTCATAAAAAAAATTAAATTCAGAATGAATTTTTAAGGTGGAAGAAGGCTGTGACGCGGGAATCAAAACCGAACTCGAATCAGATGACGAGGACCCAAATGGACAGACTTCGTTTGATCTTGCCAAGAGTAAATTAGAGGTAAGATCAATTATTTTTAAAAATTAGATCAATTCCAAACCAGGGTGACCATTTTATTCGCAGAAAAAAATTTTTTCGGTTTTTTTTTGCGAGTTGGAAAACATTTTCCACATTCAAGATGGCGACGTGACCGGGAATTTTACTGAATTGGAAAAAACCGGGAATTTATTTCTTCAATTTAGAAAAGTGATTCCTATTTTATCTACAGTTGCAGACATACAATTTTTGAAATGGATTGAATAAATTAATTATTCAATAAAAATAATTTCTTTAATTAAAATAAAAACAATTCTTATAATTATATATTATTATATAATATATATAATTTTTTTGATATCACAAATCAATGTTTTATATAAACTATTTGAATATTAAAAAATTATAATAAAATAAAATAAAGAAATTAAATGTAAATAAATCAATAAATATTCCCGATGAAAAATTATAATAAATTTATTAATACTTTTATAAATAAATCCATGGATAACTGATATATATAAAAAATATAGAATAAACAACTCTAAAAAATCTTAATATTATTAAAATTATTAATAAAAATAATCTTCATATTAATAATCTATTAATTTTTATAATTTCGAATTAACTTTTGTTAAAAATTAATTTTGTTTGAAAATTCATCTCTTTTTAACAGTGTAAATACGTTGTTGAAAATCTATTTTTTAACTAAAAATTTACCTGTTTTTGTAGAAAATTAAACAATTTGGATAAAAATGGATATTTTTAAATTAAAAATCCAACTTTCGTTGAAAATTCACGTACGTTGTTAAAAAATCGAATTTTGTTGCTGAAAAATGATTTTTTTCTTTTCAGTTAAAAACTCAATTATTCCAATTAAATATATAATTTTAAATGGAAAATCATTTATTCTCAAAAAAGTATTTACTTTGTTAAAATCAATTTTTTAAATATAAATTTAATTATTACAGTAGAAAATTTAACGATTTTCCTGAAAATTTTTGCGCGAAAATTGATCTTTTTTTATATAAAAAATTCAACTATTTCGTCGAAAACTGATATTTTTAGTTTAAAAATTTACGTATTTTATGGATAATTTGTCTTTTTTGTAGAAAGTTAATTTTTAAGATTAAAAGTTCATATTGTTGGTAGGTATAAAATTCAAATATTCCGTTTGGAGATTCAAAATTTTAGGTGAAAATTCATCACTTTGGTTGAAAATCAATTTATTCAACTGAAATTTTAACTATTCCATTTTTGGTTGAAAATGGATCTTTTATTGTTAAAAATTCAACAATTTCAATGAAAACTTGTATTTTTCAATTGAATATTCAGCTTTTTCGTTGAAAATTTGAGTATTTTGTTTTAAAAAATGATTTTTTTGTGGAAAATGAGTTTTTTCTTCGAAATTTAATTTCCTTGTTTAAAAATTATTCTTTTCGGTTAAACATTAAAGTGTTCCAGTTCAATATGTATCAATTTAATTGAAAATTTGTCTCTTCGAAAATGTAATTTACTTTTGTTGAAAATAAATTTTTAACTAAAAATTTGACTATTTCAGTTGAAAATTCATCAGTTTGGTTAAAAATTAATTTCCTCAACTGAATCTTTAACTAATCCATTTTATTTTTTGGAAAATTGATTATTTCTAGTTCAAAATTTAACAGTTTGTATGTAATATTTTATTTGAAATTTAAAAGTCAACTATTTTGTTGAAAATTCACGTATTTGGTTAAAAAAATCGACTTTTGTGACAGAAAATCAGTTTTTTAAGAAGAATTATACTTTTTAACGGAAAATTCAACTGTTCTAATTTTGCTTGAAAATTTTTGTTTTTAATAAAAAATCAAATGTTCTATTTTTCCGCAAAAAATAATCTTTTTTTAATAGAAGTTAAACTATTTTGTTGAAAACTGATATTTTTAGTTTAAAAATTAAACTATTTGTTTAAAATTTCACGTATTTTATGGATAATTTATCTTTTGTAGAAAATTAATCTTTATGATTAAAAATCCATCTTTTTGGTAGGTATAAAATTAAAAAATTTTAATTGAAGATTCATAATTTTAGTTGAAAATTCATCAGTTTGGTTGAAAATCAATTTCTTGAACTGAAATTTTAACTATTCCATTTTTGGTTCAAAATTTAAGAATTCGAATGAAAATTTGTATTTTTTAATTGCAAATTCAGCTATTTCGTTAAAATTCATGTATTTTGTTGAAAAACTGTATTTTTTTGGTAGAAAATAAATCTTCTTTGTTTGAAAATGAATCTTTGTATAAAAATTCTTCGTTTGTTTGAAAATTCCAGTATTCCAGTTAAATATTTATAATTTTAGTTGAAGATTCATTTGTTTGGTTGAAATATGAGCTATTGTATTAAAAACTTGTTTCTTTTTCAGTTGAAAATAATTTTTTCTTTAAACTGAAAATACTATTTTAGTTAAATATTTTTAAATCTGAGTTAAGAATTCATTATTTGGTTGAACATTGATTTTTTGACTGAAAAGCTAGTTATTCCATTTTTTTATAAATTTTTATTTGTAGTTCAAATTGTTGAATATTGTTGTGTAAATAACAATTGAACACTTATTATTTGTGCGAAAAAAATTAAGTAATTTTAAGAAATATTTAGAAGCTTTGAAAAGATTCAAGATTAATTCCTACGAAAATTGAAAATGATTTTTCATTTTGAAAAATTATTTTAAATGAATATTTAAAAAGATTTCCGAAATTGTCGAAACAGAATCTGGAAAATTTCAAGGACTTTTTTTTTAATTTGCAAGATTTTCTAGAAATCGTATGAAAAATTCGATTCATTTGAAAAGATATTTAGAATTTTGGAAAAAATTTGAAAAGTAATTTTAAATTTGAAAAATGTAAAACAAAATTCTAGATTTTTAAATAAAATTTTGAAACTTTTTTAGGTTGTAACACATAATTGTCCACATAATTTATAAAACCACTTCCATTTTATACATTTTTATTTTTATTGAGCATTTGAATAAAAAAATTTTTGAATTAAAAGACTTTTAAATACCCTGTTTCCCGGAAAAATAAACTCTCATTTATTAAAATGCAATCATTTTTAGAAAAATTGAAAAACTTGACAAAAAAAACCCCCCTGAGAAATGACCGGGAATTTGAAATCTTCCGCGGAATCGTTACCCTGTGAGGTAATCCAGGGTAATCCAATATAATCGAGAGTAATCCAGCCCTAATTACCCGCAAATTAAAAATTTTATTCTCAAAATTAATTAATAATTAATTTAAATTAATTGAAACTGGATGTTTTTCAAAAGTAGACCTAGAACACCTGAAAAAAATCATAAAATATTGAAACCGGCCTTTCTGTGGAAATCCTGGTCGGGATTTCCTTTATTTTCAATAAAAATTGATCTCTCCTTTCATCAGATTTTGGAATTGCTGCAAGGTAAGGTACGGAAAGATGAGACTGGAGAGAATGTGGAGGTGAAAGAGGAAGTGATTGAAGAGGCAGAACCTCGAAATAATTTCAACAATGAGGATATGCTGAAATTAGCCAAAATTCTCGACAAAACGGGAGGGTGGAAAAAATTGGCGGAACGTATGGGTCACGGAATTTTGGTGCCTGTTTTGAGTGCAGGGACAACTAGTCCTTCCCTCACGCTTTTAAGTTACATTAATGTAAGTTCAATCATTTTTACCTAATTTTTATCCAAACAGGATGGTCGCTGTTCTGGGAAAATCTGGAAATCAGGGGAAAATTAGGAAACAGATTTCCAAGGATTTTTTTAAATATTCAAGAATTTCTCAAGGGACTAAAAAAGTTGTACAGATTTTCAAAAGATGGCAAAGAATTAAAAGTATTTTAGTGTACTTTTTAAGATTCGTCGAAGGCATTTTTAATATATTTCAATAATTTGAAGGGATGCCAAAGGACTTTTGGAATATTTTTTAAATTTTGAAGGAATTTTAAAGAGATTTAAAAGTTTTTAAACGAATTTCAAAAGATTCCAAATAATTTTTAATATTGTACGGTGTTATAAAAAATTTAAAGGAGTTTCAAAGGATTTTAAAGAATTTATGTTATTTTTTTTTAACATCAAGGTATTTTGAGTATATTTCAATGTTTTGAAGGGGTTCTAAATGATTTTAAAGATTCAAAGGATTTAAAAGAATTCAGGGCAGTGTTAAAAATTTCAATGAGTTTTCAATAGATTTCAATAATTTGCAGGAATTTAAAACGATTTTAAAGTATTTTTAAAACATCTGAGGAATTTTTAATTATATTTCACTAATTTGAAGAGATTTGAAAGGATTTTTTGACAATTCTAAGAATTTCTCAAGGCATTAAAAAAGTTTATTTAAACAATTTGAAGGGATTACGAAGGATTTTAAAACATTTTTGTGTATTTTTAAAATTGCCAATGAATTTTCAATAGATTTCAATAATTTCAGGGATTTCAAAGGATTTTTTTCATATAATTCTAAAAGAATTTTAAAGAGATAAAAAATTTTTCAAGGAATTTTAAATGATTTCAATGGATTTGAAATATTTTAGGGTATTTTTAAAAATTCCAATGAATTTTTAATAGATTTCAATAATTTGCAGGAATTTAAAACGATTTTAACGTATTTTTAAAACATCTGAGGAATTTTTAATTACATTTCCCTAATTTGAAGAGATTTGAAAGGATTTTTGATCATTTCAAGAATTTCTCAAAGCATTAGAAAAATTTATTTAAATAATTTGAAGGGATTTCAAAGGATTTTAAAAGATTTTTTGTATTTTAAAAAATTCCAGTGTATTTTTAATAGATTTCAATAATTTGAAGGATATCAAAGGATTTTAAAAGATTTTTGTGTATTTTAAAAAATTCCAATGAATTTTTAATAGATTTCAATAATTTGCAGGAATTTAAAACGATTTTAACGTATTTTTAAAACATCTGAGGAATTTTTAATTACATTTCCCTAATTTGAAGAGATTTGAAAGGATTTTTGATCATTTCAAGAATTTCTCAAAGCATTAGAAAAATTTATTTAAATAATTTGAAGGGATTTCAAAGGATTTTAAAAGATTTTTGTGTATTTTAAAAAATCCAATGAGATTTTAATAATTTTCAGGAAATTAAAACGATTTTAAAGTATTTTTAAAACACCTGAGGAATTTTTAATTATATTTCACTAATTTGAAGAGATTTGAAAGGATTTTTACTTCCAAGAATTTCTCATGGCATTAAAAAAAATTATTTAAATAATTTGAAGGGATTTCCAAGGATTTTAAAAGATTTTTTGTATTTTAAAAAATTCCAGTGAATTTTTAATAGATTTCAATAATTTGAAGGATATCAAAGGATTTTAAAAGATTTTTGTGTATTTTAAAAAATTCCAATGAATTTTTAATAGATTTCAGTAATTTGAGGGATTTCAGAGGTTTTTTTCATATAATTCTAAAAGAATTTTCAAGAAATTAAAAAATTTTCAAGGGATTTTAAATGATTTCAGTGGATTTGAAATATTTTAGGGTATTTTTAAAAATTCCAATGAATTTTCAATAGATTTCAATAATTTGCAGGAATTTAAAATGATTTTAAAGTATTTTTAAAACATCTGAGGAATTTTGAATTACATTTCCCTAATTTGAAGAGATTTGAAAGGATTTTTGATCATTCCAAGAATTTCTCAAAGCATTGGAAAAATTTATTTAAATAATTTGAAGGGATTTCAAAGGATTTTAAAAGATTTTTGTGTATTTTAAAAAATCCCATGAGATTTTAATAGATTTTCAGGAATTTAAAACGATTTTAAAGTATTTTTAAAACACCTGAGGAATTTTTAATTATATTTCACTAATTTGAAGAGATTTAAAAGGATTTTTACTTCCAAGAATTTCTCATGGCATTAAAAAAAAATTATTTAAATAATTTGAAGGGATTTCCAAGGATTTTCAAAGATTTTTTGTTTTTTAAAAAATTCCAGTGAATTTTCAATAGATTTCAATAATTTGAGGGATTGCAAAGGATTTTTTTCATATAATTCTAAAAGAATTTTCAAGAGATATAAAATTTTCAAGGAATTTTAAATGATTTCAATGGATTTGAAATATTTTAGGATATTTTTAAAAATTCCAATGAATTTTCAATAGATTTCAATAATTTGCAGGAGATTAAAACGATTTTAAAGTATTTTAAAAACATCTGCGGAATTTTTAATTATATTTCACTAATTTGAAGAGATTTGAAAGGATTTTTTGACAATTCTAAGAATTTCTCAAGGCATTAAAAAAGTTTATTTAAACAATTTGAAGGGATTACGAAGGATTTTAAAACATTTTTGTGTATTTTTAAAATTGCCAATGAATTTTCAATAGATTTCAATAATTTGAGGGATTTCAAAGGATTTTTTTTCTATAATTCTAGAAGAATTTTCAAGAGATTAGACAATTTTCAAGGGATTTGAAATATTTTAGGGTATTTTTAAAAAATCCAATGAGTTTTTAATAGATTTCAATAATTTGCAGGAATTTAAAACGATTTAAAAGTATTTTTAAAACACCTGAGGAATTTTGAATTATATTTCACTAATTTGAAGAGATTTAATAGGATTTTTGATAATTCCAAGTGTTTCTCAAGGCATTAAAAAAGTTTATTTAAATAATTTGAAGGGATTTCCAAGGATTTTAAAAGATTTTTGTGTATCTTTAAAAATTCCAATAAATTTTCAATAGATTTCAAAGGATTTTCAAAGATTTTTGTGTATCTTTAAAAATTCCAATGAATTTTCAATAGATTTCAATAATTTTCAGGAATTTAAAATGATTTGAAAGTATTTTTAAGACATCTGAGGAATTTTTAATTATATTTCGTTAATTTGAAGAGATTTGAAAAGATTTTTGACAATTCCAAGAATCTCTCAAGGCATTAAAAAAATTTATTTAAATAGTTTGAAAGGATTTCAAAGGATTTTTGTGTATTTTAAAAAATCCAATGAGTTTTTAATATATTTCAATAATTTGCAGGAGATTAAAACGATTTTAAAGTATTTTTAAAACACCTGAGGAATTTTGAATTATATTTCACTAATTTGAAGAGATTTAAAAGGATTTTTGACTTTCAAGAAATTTTCATGGCATTAAAAAAAATTATTTAAATAATTTGAAGGGATTTCAAAGGATTTAAAAAGATTTTTGCGTATTTATAAAAATTCGAATGAATTTGTAAGACTTCAATAATTTGAGGGATTTCAAAGGATTCTTTTTCTATAACTCTAAAAGAATTTTCAAGAGATTAAAAAATTTTCAAGGGATTTGAAATATTTTAGGGTATTTTTAACAAATCCAATGAGGTTTTAATAGATTTTAATAATTTTCAGGAATTTAAAACGATTTTTGTGTATTTTTAAAATATACAAAGAATTATAAAAATAATATTCTAATGAATTAAAAAAAAATTTCAATAATTTGAAGGAATTTCAAAAGATTGGAGGGTATTTTTCAAATATTCAAGGAATTTTGAACTAATTTAAAACATTTTGAGCGGTTTTAAAAGATTCCCAGCGATTGTAAATATTTCAGGGTATTTTACAAGATTTTAAGGAGGTGGCGAAGGATTTTAAGTAGGGTAATTTTTTCTTTTAGGGTATTTTAAAAAAATTCCAGTGAATTTTTAGTATATTTCAATCATTTGAAAAAACTGCAAAGGATTTTAAATGTTCTAGGATTATTAAAAGTTTTTAAGATATTTTAAATAGTTTATAATCATTGAAGGGGACCCCAAAGGATTTTAAAAAGAATTTAATGTATTTTTAAAAAATCCAATGAATTTTAAAAAGATTTCCAATAATTGTAAGGGATTTCAAAGGATTTTAGAATATTTTTAAAATACCCAGGAAATTTTCAAGAGCTTTACAAAGTTTTAAGGGGGTTTCAAAGATTTAAAGGGATTTTAAATATGTTAGGATATTTTTAATGATTCGAAGTGGTGCTGAAGAATTTTAAAGAGGGCGTTTTTTTAATTCCGAAGGATTTTCAATAAAATATAGTAATTTGAAGGAATTTTATAGGATTTTAAGGAATTTTTAAATCCAAGGAATTTTTAAGGGCTTTCAAAATTTGTATGGGATTTCAAAAGAATCCAAAGGATTTGAAATGTTTTAGGGTATTAAAAAAGATTTGAAGGGGTGTCCACGTATTTGAAAGAGGTTATTTTTTATTTTGAATGTTAGAGTATTTTTTTAAATTCCCATAAATTATCAATAGATTTTAATAATTTGAAAAAGTTTTAAAGGATTTTTAGGTTTTTTTTAAACGTCTAAGGAATTTTTTAAAGTTTAAAAAGTTTAAAAAGTTGTCAAGACATTTTTAATAGTTTTTAATCATTTAAGGGGATCCCAAAGAATTTAAAAAGAATAAATCATTTTGTTTAAAAATTCATCTGTTTTAGTAAAAAATTCAATTCAAAATTTGTATTTTTTGGTGATGAATTAATCTTTTTGTTTCAAATTTCATCTTTTTGGTTATAAATTTGACAAATCGGTATTAAAGTTGAGCTACTTTTTTAAAAATAAAACAATAAAATTTGTTTCTTAAAAATTAAATTTTGCAGTAATCAATTCTTGAATTTTCTTAAAAATTCGTCTTTTTTGGCAGAAATATTGATTTTTTTATTTCTTTAAAAATTCCACTTTTTGGCTGAGAATTCCGGAATTAAAAAAAAAAAATTTTTCGGTTGAAAATTAATCTTAATTAAAATAAAAACTTGTATATGTTGAACTTGTATATATTTGGTTCAAAATTTATCTTCTGAAGTTGAAAATTGATTTCTTAAATATTTATTTCATTCATATATTTATACATTTATTAAGTATTCATTTAAATTAATTTTTCTAACTGAAAATATAACTTCCATTTTTTGTCGGAAATTTATCTCCTTTGATAGAAATTTAATTCTCTTGTTTCAAAATTATATTATTTCGTTGAAACTTCACTTTGGTTTTATTTCAAATTAACTTTGTTACTGAAAATTTAATTATTCTATTTTTAATTGAAAATTTATCTGTTTTGAGTGAAAATTCAACTGTTTATTAAAAATCCATCTTTTTTTGGTAGAGGAGAAATTTCATTAGTTGAAATTTTATCTTTTTCGTTAAAAATTAATTTCGGTTTGTTGAAAATTTAACTGTTTTGTTGAAAAATTAAATTTTT
The DNA here is from genome assembly GCF_010883055.1 of Belonocnema kinseyi. Classification (NCBI taxonomy): domain Eukaryota; kingdom Metazoa; phylum Arthropoda; class Insecta; order Hymenoptera; family Cynipidae; genus Belonocnema; species Belonocnema kinseyi. Next base: position 4,928,858 of record NC_046664.1, on the reverse strand, counting down.
TTTAGCTTTAGTTGAACAAAATTCGAGAATTCTGAATTAAAACGTTTTTCAATTCTTTCTACCAAAAAAGACGAATTTTCAATAAATTCAAGAATTCTCAACCAAAAAATCAAATTTGTAAGAAAGAAATTGATTCTTTTTTATTTTTAAGAATGTAGCTCAATTTTAAAACCTAGTTATCAAATTTTTAACCAAAAATAAGAATTTTTAAATAAAAAGTATAATTCATTACAAAAAAATACAAATTTTTATTATAATTCACGATGTCTTGCCCAAAAAAATGGATTTTTTCTCTAAAAAAGATGAATTTTTAAACAAAAAGATTGATTTGCTACCAAAAAAGACGAGCTTTTTGACAAAATTCAAGAATTCTAAATTAAAAAGTTAAATTTTTAACTAAAAAAGCAGAAGTTTTAAACAAAAAATTAACATTTTACCGGAAAAAAAAGATTGTTGATTAAACTTACAGAATTCTCAACCAAAAAGTTGAATTTTTAGGAAAGAAATTTTTAATTTATTTTTAAGAATGTAGCCCAACTTTAAAACCTAGTTGTTAAATTTTTAAACAAAAATATTCATTCATTTCCAAAAAATAAGAATTTTTATTAAAATTTACGAGGTCTCACAAAAAAATGGATTTTTTTGCTAAAAAAGATGAAGTTTTAAACAAAAAGATTTATTTACTACAAAAAAAAAAAACGATCTTTTTGACAAAATTCAAGAATTCTAAATTAAAAAGTTATCAAATTTTTAACCAAAAATACGAATTTTTAAATAAAAAGAATAATTCATTACCAAAAAATACAAATTTTTATTAAAATTTACGAGGTCTTACCTAAAAATTGAAATTTTTTACTAAAGCAGATGATTTTTAAACAAAAAATGATTAACTACCAAAAAAGACGAGTTTTTTTTAAACAAAACTCAAGAATTCTGAACCAAAAAGTTGAATTTTTAAACAAAAAAATTAATATTTTCTGTCAAAAAAGACGAATTTTCAAGAATATTTCAAGAATTCTCAACCAAAAAGCTGAATTTTTAAGAAATAAATAAATTTATTTTTATAAAAGTGAACCGACTTAAAAACCTAGTTGTTAAGAATTACTAAATAAGGCTGGTCTGGTCCTAAATTTTCATGATTATGAAAAAAGCAAGAAAAAAAAAAAATATATATATATTTAGTAAAAAAACAAACTTTTTTTAAAATGATAAAAATTTAGGACCAGGCCCACCTTTCTTACTGCTTCTTATTCATTATTCCAAATTTAAAAACATTTTTTTCTAAAATTTAATTATTTTGTTGAAAATGAATTTTTTTAAACACAAGGCTGAACTTGTAAATGTTTGGTTCAAAATTTATCTTCTGATGTTGAAAATTGAAATATTTGGTTTAAAATTCCTGTATTTTGTTGCAGTTTTGTTAAAAATATAAATATTGAGTTGAAAATTCATGTACTTTATTAAAGATTCGCCTATTTTTGTTAGAAAATTCATTTTATTGGTTGAAAATTAGTTTTTTTTTTCTAATTTAGATTTAATTTTTTTAACTGAAAATGTAACTTACATTTTTTTATCGAAAATTTATATTTGATAGAAATTTAATCCTCTTGGTTGAAAATTATACTATTGCGTTGAAACTTCCATTTGATTTTATTGCAAATTAAGTTTGTTACTTCATCTTTTTCGTTAAAAATTAATTTCGGTGGTTAAAAATTCGTTTATGTTTTGGTTGAAAATTTATTTTACTAAGTGAAAATATCAGTACTTTGTTTTTGGTATAAAATTGATCTATTTAGCTAAAAAATGTTCTGTTTTGTAGAAAATTGAAATATTCTTTTTTGTTTAGTTAAGAATTCATTTTTTTGGTTGAAAAAAATGTTTAGTTAAAAATCCGTTTTTTTTTTTAAATAGAAAATTCATCCTTTGGGCTGAAAATTTCACTATTTTGTGAAAATTGTATATTTTTTGTTGAAAATTCATCACTGAGATTAGAAATTAATTTCTTTGTCCTGAAATTCGTTTCTTTTTAATTGAAAATTAATTTTTTTAATTGAAGAAGTAAGTATTCCATTATTGCTCGAAAATTTATATTTTCAGTTTTTGTGTAAAATTTACTTGTCTAACTACAGATTCAACTATTCTAGTTTTATTTTGTAAACTTATCTTTTTCAGTTGAAAATTTATATATATTATTGAAACTGAATCTTTTTTTGGCAAAAAATTCATCTTTTGGGTTTGAAATTGAATTATTTTGTTGAGAATTAATTTTTTTGGGTTGAAAAGTGATCTTTTTGACCCTGAGTAAGGCACTGTTTAATGCGAAACATATGTTTTCTATCAATTTTACTTCTTTTACTATTTAACCCTCAAAGTGCATACATGGTAAAAACCACGGTAATGTGCATCGTGGGTATTTAACACCCTAGCGTATTTAATCATGTATTTTTTAACCCCTATTGAATATTTTGTCACAATAAAATTATCCAATATAGTTTAAGGTATATTTTATAAGGTAGAATTAATTTTATAGCGATTTATTTATTTTAAATTTGTTAACAACATTATTTTTTAAAAAAGTGAAAAAATGTTTTTTTTTTACTAAAAAATTCAAAACTCACGCAATTTTAATTATTTTAACCTGTACATTTATGAATATACTTGTGAAAAAGTGTAATTTCATTAAAAAAATATTGCAACATGGGTGCTTTCAAAAAAGATATTTATTTGCACAGTTAAAAAGTCAATTTTATGATAAAGTAATGAATCAAATTTTTTGCTTTTAAATCGGTTTATTATTATAAAAATTGAGGAACTTTGACATGTAATACTATAAAAATACAAGAAATTGGAAAAAGAGACATAACTGTATTTTAACAATTAAATTTTATTCAACACATCCACAGTCTGCTCTCGCATGGCGCTTTGCCGTAAGTTAGAAGCCACCTACAAAGAAAAAAAGTATGAAACAATCGAAAATAAATTATTATTTCACTTCATATGCTATACTTACGTTAGAAAGTAAAGAAAAATCAATAAAATGTCAAAAAAATTGCTCCAAAATTACTTTTTCACTCACCAAGCGCACACTGGGTGTTAAAGACCCCACGATTTTCTTTACCTCCACTTTCAGCAGCTGCTACTAGTAGACTGACGCTTGAAGCAATATGCTAAACGACTTTACTTACAGTTAGTGTCTCCAACTAAAGCCAGGTGGCGACACTCAATTTTTCTGACTTAAGTATGGTTTATAAGAGTTTGAAAATTGCTTGGCGTCTCATACACCCAGAATGTACTTTAAGTGTTAATTTAAGGGTTAAATAAAGGTCGTGCATATTATTGAAAAATCCAGAAAATTGAAAAATGATTCAGTGAAAAAATGAGGGAATTTTGAAAATGAAGTTTTACGGCCACCCTGTTAAAAAAATCATTCGTGCATAATTAACTAAAAATCACACTTTTTTCAGAACGTAGGAAAGAAAGTTTTGGATATATTGACAGAACTGAAGGAAAAAGAAGCTGTTGCAGAGCTTCAAGAGATGTTCAAAAATCAGAGGATAAATGAATGATATACAGATATTTCTATGCATTTTTGAAAGAAAAAATATCTAAAAATCGTTTATAAACAAGTAAATTAAGTTTTGAAAATTTTTTTGATTATTTTTTAATACTATTTTGTCACCTAACGTATAATAGTGTACTTTAAAATATTTTATATTTGTCACAGGGAAATTGTTTGTGAATCTGGAGTTATTTTCAGATTCAGAATTTTTCTTTTCCTGTATACAATCAAAGAGTTATATACCAAATGTGTGTTAATATGAAAGACGCGTCAAAATTTTTGACGGAGCTGAAGCTAGCCACTTTTTAGAAAATCGTTTTTATGTTAAAAAAATGGTAACTCTATAAAATATACATTCCACTGTTTTCATAAATTAACAGTACAGAATAGCATTTTTTTTCTAACGCACGCACGAAATGTTCGATTTTCGACGCATGTGTTGCGTGCGGGAAGTAACCAGTTTCGAAACCGTAGTAAAAAGCAGTTAGAAAAAAACTTTTTGTAGCTCCTGCGCTTGCGCTCTTTGAGTAAGATTATCTTTTCTTGCTGTTGCGCTTGCGCATTTCGAGTCAGAATTACTGTCCAGGACTGTCGGAATCATAACCTCACTTTATTATGATTTGACGCTTGAGAGACTGATTGTGAGTAGTGAATAGTTATTGGACATACTCGAATTGATAAGTTACCATAAATTACTGATAAATTGCCGATAAATTACCGAAAATTTTGGAAACTTTTAGAAATCTGAAATTATTGGTAATTTGATAGTTTTTCATAAATTTCTGAAAATTTTGGAAATTAATTAAATTTTCAGAAATTTTTGAAATTTTTGTATTTCTTCCAAAAAGCTCAGGATACACCAAATTTCTATAAATTTTCGCTAATTTACAAATTTAGAAAAAATTTCTCGAATTTTTAGGTAATGTTTGTAATTTTACCATAAATTTCCAAAAATTAATATACATTATCAAAAAATTTGTTTTTATTGTGTCTCAAATTGAAAATTTCCCGCATTTGTTAGAAAAAATATCGCACAAAAATATCCACACTCGTGTGGAACTGCCTACTTTCCGCACTTGTAGCACAATATACTATTTTAGTGATTTACAATTGAAGATAAATAATTTTCAAAAGGGGTGGCTAGAAATTGATGGTTTATTTCAGTATCGTCAAAAATTGACCAGTTAAGATTACTTTTAGTGATAGTAGTAGTTTTTCCAAATAATTATTATTTGATATTAATTAAAAATTTGAATAATATTTAGTGATTTAGCATAAGAAATGAACCTTGAATCATTTCTAGGCCATTTTTTTATCCGAGTTCTTTACTTTATGTGCATATTTATCACTATAAATTTTTTTACTTAATTATGTTAAGTTTTATGTATTGTAGATAGACGGTATCGAAAAGCATAAAATATAAAAATTATTCGCTGAAAAACTGTGGGGTCAAATTTCGGCTAATTTTAATACTTTTTCAATCATATATTATGAGAATGTAATATGATTACAAATTTCTATCTCGTTTTTGGGCGAACAATGTTTTTTTGATGATAAAGATAGATGTTTTGGGTTCCAATCTCTTACGAAACTACGAATTTCTCCGATGTTTCGTGAACATTGCAGTTCACTTTTTTAGGACTGATCTGAAACCAGGGATGGGTAAGTAAAATATCCTAGTTAATTTACATGCCGAGTTTCTTACACGATGTTTACGCGTACATGGGACTTTACGTTCTGCGGTCTTGTACAAATTACAAATTACGAAGGCTTTTTTAGATTAGAACAATTCATCGGTATTACTCAAGAACATATTAAATATATATATCAATTACAAGTATTAAAATAAACAAATGTAACAATATTTCAAAATTATTTACATAGCTGTGTCCCAGAAGGCGCTTTCAAGCAGCATTCTGAAATATTATGTTGCAAGCAAAACTTTCGCTCCATTTGGATGATTTTGATTATTTTTATTTACTTGCATACGTTTGAAATTAATCTCATTCCATAAAATTTATGGCAGCCCGAAGTGTTTTATTATTTTCTCTATTTTAGTTTAATTGACATTATTAGCTTTTAATTTAAAATATTGGCATTGGAAACAGAAATCCTGCGAATGCCCGTACCAGAAATTCAAGAAAGTGAGGTTATGCACAGTTCTACAGGTCCGCCATCTTTGCACGTAATCTACTAGGTATTTTACCTGTTTTCTACGTAAAATAATTGACTTAGGTATTTTACGTAAAAAACCTCTAGTTACGTGTAATTGCACATCCCTGCCTGAAACAGAGGTTGTTCTTATTCAAAATTGCTAAATTGATATCGAATTATATAAATACACTTACACGATATAGATTATTTATTTTTAAATTATACTGAATCATTGTAATCAAAACATAAATTATAAATAAAATTACGTGATATAATAGATGAAATATTTAAATTCGACTATATGATTTTTCAACCCACACATTTGCCAAAGAGTAGCTGCGTCTGAAAGCCTCCATCTTGTCGTTCGCCTTCTGTGGCTCCCTTGAGGGCCTCATTGGTCTCTTTCGGACAGTTAAGAAAAAGAGGCTAGCCCCTCTCAGCACAATCCCACTCCAGTTTCTCCCCGAAGCTCACCTCATCTGTGACGTCCAAAGGATCTCCAAGGTCCTCACAGACACTCCTGTCCAAGTATGTTTGGTCCCCCCAAAATCTATGGGACCGGGACTGACCACCGGGGCTGGAAGCCGATCGAAATCAGTGGGGAGATTGCTACTCCCTTGGGGTATGTCGTTTTTAATATACTCATTTCTGGTTTTAATTCGGTGTTCCTTCCCCTATCCGGTTTTTGTCTGCCCCGGGTATTTGATTTCCCCGGTACCATCCATATCAGAGAGGCGTTCCCCTATCCGCAACCTGGGGAAGCGCCCGATGGAGGACCAGCAACCCCACACGGGGTCGAAATGCCTCATAACGATAATGTTTATAACATAACCAATACCACCGCCACGCGTTCCTTGAGCACAGTCTCAACACCACGCGTCAAACCGTCCCTAATCCCTTCGATCAATTCGACAAATGTTTCGTTCAACTACGCCTAAATTTTCGGAATGTCACACCTCTTGAACATACCGGACACAGTGAATCCTTTGCAACTAAGGAAACAAGCAATAGTAACTCGAGACCATCCGAACCGTGTTATGCAGGATACCGCTGGCACTCAAAATAGAAAGCCGATCTTACAAAATCCAGGTGTAGAAAGAGTAACAACGCCACTCATAATTCCAACTATTTTCGGAAAATTCCGGCAGAGCCTCAAACAAAACGAAAATCGCGGTACCATTTGTAAGGATCCAACTAAGATGTCTAACATATTATTTCCTAACACCACAGCTTCCGAATCTGAGACCGGAGATCTCAGGACTAAAAACAATAGAAAACATAGTTTAGGTCTCGATGGAAGTCAATTGAAAAGATATAGCTGAACGGCTTTTATTGAAAGTCAATTTGGAGAACACCGCTCTTGCGATCAATCCGCAGATAGGGACACAGTTTATAGCAATAGGCCAAACAATAGGAACAGATTTGGAAATAGAGATTCGGGAAAGATCGTTTTAGGTTGGAATCTTATATTCAATGGTATTGGTTTTCTAACAAAAATAGAGGATCGTAGGAAGCTTACTAGAGTATCAGATTAAGAACTACTATTTAGTAATGCCGGTTTTATTAGAAGGAATTCCGTCAAAATGGTTTTAAAATCATGAGAAGGAATTCTATAGCTGGCGCGAATTTCGAAAGGAATTGAGATCTCACTTTGGCGACGATGATTTCGAACGAAGGGCCAAAGAGCAAATACAGGCTAGAACACAGGGTAAATAACAGTCTATCGATGAATACTTAACCAATGTACAGAGCTTGATAAATTTGCTTGAGGACCTGACTATCATAAGGTCACCCATCGCTCAGACTATAAATCATTCCGCGGACTTTCCCGTCTCAGGAGAAGCTGGGAGAAAGAATGGAACCTATGCATTAAGGAATACAAAGCCCCACCTCCCCCTGAGAATTAATTTTTGAAAGAAATCGCCTATAAACCGAGCGCGACCTCAAAACCGTCTGAACAATGTCCATCCTTAGTGGTGAAAGAGGAAGTAGAGAAAACCTGAGCTATCAATACGGAGGAAAAACAAGTTACAGGCAACAACAATAAAAAATTAACACAGACCAATGATAGGAAAAACACGCCACATGTCGATTTTAAGGATGGGGTAGGTCATCAGAATGTGAAAGTTTCTGCTAATAGTAAAATTAAGAACGATTCTCCTATAAGAGACCCTTATGAAGTGGCCTGCTTCAATTGTGATCAACTGGGACATTACCGTAAAGGCTGTGCAGCTCCTAGAAAGTTCCACTGCTATAAATGGAAAGCGGTGGGCTTTACAACTAGAGATTGCCCAAAGTGTCCGGGAAATGCCAAGGAGAAGCAGTAAGTAAGGTCCCTGCTACCTTGCGACTATGGCGGAAACTGTGGATAACCCGATTAGACCCAATCTGCGTGTCAGGCACAATTCAGACAACCTTTTAGAGTCTAGGGGATACGGTATGCCCAATGACCTTCCTAACAACGCGACCTTTCAGGCCACAATTTATTCGGGAGAGTATCAGGGAATTAGAATGCATGATGACAAACTGGGTCACGAGACATCATCGGACAAAGATAGAATGGTTAACGGAGAAGGGCCTGTAGTAATGTTAGTGGAGGCCCAGATACACAACCACCCTACAAGAATGCCAGTTAACTCCGCCAAGGATTTTTTCGACCTTAGTCAGAATAAATCTCGTCCCCTTGCGGAGGACTTAAAGCTCATTAAGGTAATGGAGGATAGTGTTTCGGAAGCGGAGTTAATTAGCGGTATAGCAGAGACTACCGAAGTGGCCAGTAGGATACACACGTATTGGCAACTATTGACTCAGTCCCTTTGGACACTCTGATAGACAATGGTTCGTCACGTGTACTGATTCATAAGTCAATTTGGGATGAGAGAGCGAGAGTTTCTGGTAGACAATTAGACTGTTTCAGGAGATTACGAATGATATAAGCAAACGGTTCGACTGACACGATACTCGGTAAAGTCAACCTGCCCTTAACTATAGAGGGCGTTACTCGGATTTGCAAAGTTAGAATAGCCAATAATCTCGATACTGAGATGATATTAAGGTTAGAGGGCCAGGAAAAATGTGATATGGCGTTCCTCTCCCGCTTCCGAAAAGTTTTTATGCCGGACTTTTAGCGGAAACATTACTCCCTGAAACAATGCTTGGTCGAGGAGGAAAGTTGTAGTGGCGTTGCGGCCCTACTCGAGGGGGATGAAGAAGCTTTAACAGAGCTTTTGAAGATAAAGCTCCCTCCTACACCTCAGGGTCCATTGGGTGCAACTCACCTCATCACCCACACCATTGACGTTGATGATTATGCATCCATGGGAGAAATACCGTATAGTATCTCCAAAAGTAGAGGAAGCGATTTATGAGGAAGTTAACAGGTTGTTGGCTGAGGGTATTATTTCAGAATCATTCAGTAAATGGTCCATGCTAATCGTCATGACACGAAAGCCTGAGGGTAAGTACCGCTTATGCTTAGACTTTTGTAAGCTAAATGCTATATTATTTTCAGGAAAGATGCGTACCGTCTCCCTTATATGACCGACATACTAAGACAATATTTATAGATAGACCCAAGTGGCTATCTGGGCGTGAGGTCTGAGATAGTAAAGAAATAAAAAAATTCGAAATTAATCTTTCAAACCCTGTTCTAATCCGCTGGTCCTGAAAACAAATTTTACGAGTAGTGGGTTATTCCTAACCGAAAATGCAGTTTTCACACTCAGACACATCATTTGGCAATGACAGTAACAGTATTTTCGTTTATTCAAATTTCGGTACAGTTTTCGAATCGGACCACCTACGGACAGCGACCCTTAACACCTATGGCCTCGCCGAGCTAACATTGCCCAAGCCCAAGGCTAAATTTGACATTCCGAATGAAAGCAATGTCGATAACCAAAAGGTGCGTTTAATACAAATTTATCGGGAATCGCACATACCGAATGTTCACATGTGTAACCTTAACGTAATTGCGACGGATGTGAAACCTACGAATAGTTTGCAAACCCCAATCTTACCACCAATAATTAATCGTGGTCGGTTCTCATCCATCAACATCTACATACTAACACCGACCACGAAATACGTCACGACAATGTTCTGAGTTACGATCCGGCATAAAAAAAGAACGAAGTTAAAGTCGAAACGACTACGAAGAGGAGGAAATTTCACTCGGGAATTCCATCCATTCAAGGAGGCGTGAGAACCAAGAAGTCAAACTTCTTGCTTCTCTCCTCTCGCAACAAAAGAAATCATTCGGCGAAGGGAAGAAAATTGTTGGTGGCACAGCACTTAGCTTACCCCTTCGAAGAACAACTCTCTCAAGATCTTTTTGGTCTCTTCCGCCATTTCGGTAATTTAATAAATTGAAGACGTAACAATAATCAAGGTTAGTAACGCTTATTTTCTTTTTAAATTCGACGACTGCGAGGTAGTGCGTGGGTAGTGCAGAACGAGAGTCAGGGGCGGTCAACGCAATGGAAATGAAACGGAGATGGTTACCGAGAGCTAGCGCCGCGTACAATTGGTCTGTAAACTAGATCGTATGTGCATGTGTTAGTGCACGTATATGTATCTGTACTTCTTTTGATGCATATCCCCAATTTTATTATAATCTAAGGGAAATGAAAGTTAGTGCAAAATTTGAAGAATATGAGGCAAAAGTGGAAAAACTAACATTTTTTAATGCCTTTTC
>NC_046664.1:4917305-4918349 GCF_010883055.1 Belonocnema kinseyi | reverse complement strand
TCCAAAACACGGGATCGTTCCTACATTAAACTTGCCAAACAATGACAATAAAGTGACAATAAAAATTGAATTGCCGGAGTTGTCGGCAAAAGGATTAGAGGCCCGCGTAAATGACGTGACTACTGCACAGTCAGGCTTATATTCTTCTCCTTAAGTGGGCAAAATTTCGGTTGCGGATTGTGAGGAGCGTGAGGAAAAGCTGTATAGCTGTCGGAAAAGCTCTCTACATTTTCCGCAGGTATTTTTTCATTTTTATATTGTTTTTTTCTTTAAATTATATATCTAACATTTGTAAAGAAACTGCTTGTTTATACATTTAGAATGTAACTTGTCACGCAACTTTGTCGTTGCTAAAATTCTTTAAATTCAGACATTTAAATTTTTATAATTTTAAAGATTTGAAAGTAGGTAGTTCATTTTGTTGAATGTTTTCCATTTTATTTTATTTTATCATAAAAATTTTCACCCTTTGAAGGGACCGTTCACATACTACGTAAGATTATTTTCGATCTTTTTAACCTACCCTTCCCCCTTGTAACAGACTGTAACATTTGAAAGTAAATTTTTGTACTTCATAGGATTTTATAAAATATTAGGAAAAATTCAAGTCCTTTTAAAAGATATTAAAGTCCTTTTAAAAGATATTCAAGACTTTTAGTAGTTTGAAAAAATCAAAAGATATTTAATCAATTTATAATTAGAAATTAAATTAAAATTAATTAATAATTAATCAAGTATCATTCACATCAACCAGGGTCATAATATTGCTTTAAATTGTTATAAAACCTTGATATAGCATGGATAACACAATTTTCTATTCATAATTTCTTTTTATAAATTGTTTATAACAATGTATATAAAAAATGACCCACAATAAGAAGAATTGACTTAAATTTTTCCTTTATTAATCTATGGCATAAAAGAAAACTTTTCACTCTCCTAATATTTTCTCGTACGATGAGCCATTATTTATTCACGTCCTTATAAAGAATGTATTTTTTATAAATATGCGCTCCCCTAAAGGCCACAATTTTCAAGTGTTTA
>NC_046664.1:4913133-4917205 GCF_010883055.1 Belonocnema kinseyi | reverse complement strand
AGTTGTCAAAAGACAGCATGGTAAAACAGTGAACACACATGGTAAAACAGTCAACCTTCCCCTTGCCCCGTTCACCCGCTGACGACGGCAGCGCGCGTACAATTGGTCTGCAAACTAAATATAATCATAATAGTACGCGACCGTTTCATTCCCATTGCGTTGACCGCCCCTGACGAGAGTATTATATGGCGTTTAGCCTAGTTAGTAGGTTGGCCTGGTGGTCGTTGCTGTTGCGCCAATCAGAACGCGACATTTCATGTCCCAATGCACTCCACCAATCGTTGTTTCCAGGATCCTCGGCGACCGCCATCTTGCAGAGAGGGGGAAAGATTTATGCTGGCGGCGAAACATAAGGAAGATTTCGTTAATAAACAATCCGGTGAGTCTTAGTGGAACTCGTATTCCCAATGACTAGAACCACTCAGAACCGACTGAAAGTAAAATATTAAAAGCCCGCTTGGAACGAAACCAATAGATCGCTGAGCCCTTTGCCATTTCCGGGGATTCCGGTATGAACTTGAGAGGTGGCCACTCCGTTTGAACTTCACTTTCTTTGGCCATTTGAGTGGTTCCACAATCCATCATGGCGACTTGTGCGCCAAGTCCATGGGCCAGAAAGAGACAACCAATTTTCTCCATCAACCTTCCTCTTTCTACCTTCCGGTGTTTTTCTTTTCCCTCTGGTTTGGTCCGTCTATGGGATAAAGCAAACCGACCACTTAAGCCATTCTTTATTAACTTTCCATCCTGTGGATGGGATTGCCTCGTGAATCCTGACTTGTGTATGTTTTGATTGTTAACATTTAGAGACGGGGGTGGTCGAAATATCGACCTCCTAATGCACACTAACTATTTGACGTTTTCGGGCAAAATTTGGTGCGTTGAATGAGGGGAAAATAGTGAGAAACATCCTAGAGACTTTTTGACCGTGATAATCGTCATTCCAAGGAAGGCATCGTTCACCTTCATTTTAGATAACAGGAACTGAAGAAGCTATTGTACATCTTCATGGATGTAGTTAGAGTTCATTGCACTTTTGATAGGAAAAAGATCGTCATTCTGAGGTTAAGAATTATGTCAAGATTTTTCGCCACTATTTTTTTAGTACTAGGCACATAAAAACATGCATGTACCAACTTTGACGCTAAAATAGCGACAAATAAATAAATGTATAACTTCACCTTGAAATCTCGGTTTTCAACCTTGAGATGGTGATTTTCAAGGTCAAGGGTGCCTTCAGGATTTCTTTCACTATTTTTCTTCATACTCAGCGCATCAAAAAATATGGGTATACCCTACTATAATGCTGAAATATCATAAAAAGTTTTCTTTATATTGGCCTTTCCGCTGCAGACCGGGGTGGTCGGTATATCGACCACCTGTCAGGTCGGGGACTTGAAATGAGTTTTCTGTTTAAATCATGCATACATTTTTGGTCAAATGATAACTCGATTTGAACGGAAATTATCCCGTCCTCTAAAGATTAAACATCAAGGCCCACTGACAGTTGCTTTGGCTCAGAGTTATCGGATTCCGAGGATAAATATACATATAAAAAGGAAAACAAAAGAAAAACATAAATAAAAATGATTCGCTGAAGTGCCGAAAGTGCCCCTGTGGAGAGTAACTCTCGTTTCGGACTCTCAAGTTTAGTGAAGGAAGCGGATTGTTCCGGCAAGGTGAGGGAGGTTATGTTACCTCTCATCTAAAAGTGACAGGTAAAATTTACCCTGTCATATCACAATTCTGACATCATAGAAGAACTCTCGAACCCAACAACGTTTTCGGAAGACCACGTCTTGATGATGTTGACCCTCAATTCTGCGAAATACGTCGCGAAATGGAGAGCGGAGTGGAATAAACTGACATGTCCCATGTGTGTGTTTTAACTGTAGTTGCGATCAGCCACCGGGCTAGCGTCATTCACGGTATCAAGGCGCCCTTCCTTATCAACTGGGGGTCAAACTACGATCCTCAAAGGTGAATGCCTCTTATTCTACATTGACTTTTTGATTATAATACATTTCGAAACTAGCAAATTTGGAAATTAGGCCCTCTGCCAATTTACTTATAAATTCTAAGCTTATCAAGTTTCTTAACAACTATTATGGATATTGTACAACTTTCCACATGCGTCATTATTCCAAAAGTACCAAAACTGTCGAATATTCACTTTTCTTTATAAAATAAGCGAAATCTTCATAATAATAATAGGCACGTGCCAGATAGCCTTGTGATCAGTGCCATAACTTTACTCATATTTTACTTACATAAAAATGCATTCCTAAACTTGAAATTTAAAAAAATTTAAGCACTCACCAGGCTTTACGTTTAAAAATTTTATATATGATAAACTTGGCAATTTATCAAAAAATAATTTGACTAGCATATCAATTTGTAATTTATATTTTAAAATTGTAAATCTGAAAAACTGCGTAATATCGAAATTTATACCTGGGCGACTTGATAAAATTGCGATTTAAAAATAAATTTGCAGAGGGCCTAATTTCCAAATTTAAAAGTTTGGAAATGTATTGGTAACTAGATAAATTGAAAATTTATAAAGTAAAGTCAATACTAGCCAGTTTTGTAATTTTTGAATAATTACGCAGGCCCATAAAAAAAGTTGTCTGCACGAGACAAGTGATTAGGCTACCATTATGGATTTAAAGCAGCTGAATCCGAATATGGCCTCAGAATTTGTCCCATACGTCTCAGTTTTTCCCTAGATGCAAAAAGTAAAAGCCCAGGGATTTTCTGGTTGCACAGACCACACAAAAAATTTCTCTGCAATTTATCAAAAAGTTTGCATCAACAAAAAGTAGTGCATCACCCAAGCTACGTGATAAAGAATGAAGATTGAATTACGAATATGCAAATAAATGATTTTAAAAGTGTCTGCATGATACCTGTTTCCCAGTAAAATTTTTGAAAAAAATGTAATCGCCGGGGAAGTGTGAAACATTATTATTTGACATTTTTAAAATAGGAAAAATAAAAGTTGATAAAAAGATTTTAACCCACGGCATCGTGGTCGCCAGTCAGGCTCTTTACCACTGAACCGGCTATGCTTGATGAATGTACTAGGCAGTCTGATAGGTCCCTGAAAAATGAAACACGGAGACGTTTTTTTGGCCAAAGTCGGTTTTATTTTTCAACATACTCTCCTTTTAGGTCGATGCAGCGAGTCCAACGATTTTCTAACTTTTTGATACCGTCCGAAAAGTACTCGATCGGAAGGTCTCCAAAATACGCCTCAGTTTCAGCTATGAGCTCCTCATTTGAGTAAAATGCTTACCGGTGAGCCATCTCTTCAGGTTAGGGAACAAGTAATAGTCGCTAGGGGCCAGGTCTGGTGAATACGGTGGCTGAGGAACCAATTCGAAGCCGATTTCATGCAATTTTGCTTGTGCAAATTAGCATGAATGAACAGGCGCACTGTCGTGATGATAAAGCGGTTTTTCCTTCTTCAAATACGGTCGTTTTTCGGCGATTTCGATTTTCATTCGGTCCAATAATGATGAATAGTATGCTCCGGTTATGGTTTGACCTTTTTCAAGATAGTCCACGAATATTATGCCATGTGCATCCCAAAATACGAAGGCGATAACCTTTCCGACCCATTGTTGCGTTTTTGGACGCTTCGGAGCACTTTGGCCCGGTGGAACCCACTGTTTTGCCTGTTGCGTTGACTCAGGAGTCTAGTAGTGGATCCAGGTTTCATCCATGGTTATGAATCGGCGAAAAAACTCGGTCGGCTTATGCGAAAATAATGCCGAATTCTGCTGGGAAGTTGTCACGCGAATTCGTTTTTGGTCCACTGTGAGCAAACGCGGCACCCATTGCGCGTAGAGCTTCTTCATGTCCAAAACTGAATGCAAGATATTGCCCACACGTTCCAATGATATGCCTACAGCATTAGCTCCCTCTCTCAATTGCACTTTGGGATCATTCAACATCATATCATGATTTTTTTCGACATTTTCTGGTTTAGTGACCTCTTTTGGGCGCCCAGATCGTTCAGCATCAACTGTGCTCGTACGGCCACAACGAAACTCGGTAAACCACTTAT
>NC_046664.1:4890822-4913033 GCF_010883055.1 Belonocnema kinseyi | reverse complement strand
GCATCATTTGAAGGATCAAGCTCGACGAAAATGGTTCACATTAGTGAATACTAATGCCATCTCTTAGAATTTTCAGGTACTTATCAGACTGCCTAGTACATGTAAGTTTGTTGCACTTCGTTCTCCATTTCGCGTCGTATTTCGCAAAATTTAGGGTCACCATCATCGAGACGTGGCCCTTCGAAAACCTTGTTGGGTTCGAGAGTTCTTCTATGGTGTCAGAATTGTGAGTAAAAAATAAATTTGAGAACGATTCTTACCGTTAAAATGATGTCTTCTACCCACTAATTTCTCTCTTTCGCAAAATTCATATTTTTCGTGAAAATAATGATTTCTTCAACGAAAGGTTTGATTTTTCATTATTTCATTGAACCGAGGATCTTGCAAAACCCCGGATATTCAATCAGCTTTCTTTCTCTTTCTTTCGTTCTCTAATTCTTCGGAAAAAATATATATTAAGTCAGTGCCGTACCTATCAAAAGAAAAATTCAAAGTCGGATTTAACCAACAACCTTAATTAAAAAATATCCTTTTGAAGATTTCCCGGACTAGGTTCTTTTACAATATTATGAAAAAATAACAATTCTGAATCACACTTGTTATCCGATAAGATTGGTTAATTATTATTAGAAATTGGATACTGAAAATTATTATATCTGATCTATTTTTAAATAAATAATCTTAATTTTCTCACAAATATGAAAAATTAATAATTAGACAACGAATTCTCATAAGGATAGGTTATCAGAAGATCACAATTATTGTTTAATTTAGAAATATTTGATAATGGAATGTGTGGGTTGGTTCTTTGAAACAGTTAAACCTAGTTTTCTTCAGTCACATTCAGTACAGAATCGAAAAAAAACCTTTCATTTCCGGCTGTGAAAATGCTAGATGACTTTGGCCTATTTTCTCCGAAATCTCGCTACTTTTCTGTAATTTGATTTGACTAAATTTGTATAATTTCAACAGTATTTGGAAAAATTTGACTTTAAAATTCATAGAGGTCCAAACTAAAATACTTAAAGACAATTTTGCATGTCTTTTTAAAAGCAGCAACAATTCGTTCTCTTGAATTATTTTCGTATCTCGAATTGAATGGTTCAAATTTTGAAATTTTAATTTTTCCATAGTCAGTTGGAAGATCCAAAGAAAAGCAATGACTGATTCCAAAAAATGGCTACAGGAAATTAAGTGTGGCTTTTTAAAAACAATTTACAATTCGTTGTATTTATTAATTTCCATATCTCGTGATAAAAACTGGAAAATTTGCTACGTCTCTATGACTTGACATTTGAATTTTCATGCTGCATCATGAAACTTTCAAAATATGTTTGTTGTATATTCACCTACTGAGAAACTCAAATCTGTTCAAAAAGTTAATGTCTACTTTTGTTAATGAGAACTAAGGATAAGCATGGAAGTTTTTCCATATCAAACAATTTGCATTGAAAATTCGATAGTGGCATCAAACGTATAGGGCAAGTTGCGAAAAGTGGGATGGTACTGTATTATGTTTAACCTTCGGGGTATGAATACGACCGTTTCAATGAGTTTCTCATCATTGTGTAAATATTCAGATCCAGGAAAGTTGAGTCTTTCAAAATTTTTTAAACTTTTCAAATTCTGCATCATGAGAAGAGCAGTTATATTCTCGTTTGTACTACTAGGTAAGTGATATTTATAAAACAAACAAATAATTATGATTAAGTTCAATCCAGATTTAATTAAAGATTTACCAATGCGCACAAAATTTGACGACGTCTTTACGACATCGTTACGACATCTTTACGACATCCTTACGACATCCCATATTTACGTCGTTTCGGTGTCTTTGCGATATCGTAAAGACATCATTAGATCATAGGACTTATTTAAGATATCGTAAAGACACCTTTGCGACATGACATAGGATGTCATAAAGTTGTCGTAAAGACGTCGCCAAATTTACTGCCCACTGGGTTATGAACTTTAAAAAATGTGATGGGATAAAGACATCAATAGTGAGCCATGTAAGCAACTTGAGCCGTATAATAAAAAGTAATTGTGGACAAATTAATTGCATCTAGAAAAGTGTCTGCTCATACAAAATCTAAAATTTCATCCCCTCCTCATTGTTAAACAATTGTCCATCTGAAGAAATTTTATCTTGTTAAACCACTGTCCAATACGCAGGCGAGCAGTCTAGGAAGAGGCCTACTAATTAAAGGCGTCCACCTATTGATGCCATAGGCCTATTTTCAAAAAAGATAATATCTTAAATTAATGTTAATATATTTTATTTTTAAAGTAATTGCAACTTTCCCAGTGGGCACAAAGTTTGGCGACGTCTTTACGACATCGTTACGACATCTTTACGACAACTTTAAGACAACTTTACGATATCCTATGTCCGTGTCGTTAAGCTGTCTTTACGATATCGTAAATAAGTCGTATGATCTGACGATGTCTTTACGATATCGCAAAGATACCGAAACAACATGATTGCCCAGTGGGCACAAAATTTGGCGACGTCTTTACGATATCGTTACGACATCTTTACGACATCCTAGGTCCATGTCGTTAAGGTGTCTTTACGATATCGTAAATAAGTCGTATGATCTGACGATGTCTTTACGATATCGTAAAGACACCGAAACGACATGGACATATGATGTTACAAAGACGTCATAAAGATGTCGTAACGATGTCGTAATGTAATGTAATGCCTCTCCTACTAAAAATGTAGCTATTATATGTTTGGGTAAAGGTTGATATTTTTGATTGGAAATTGATCTTTTTAGTTCAAAATTCATGTATTTTATTGAAGATTCTACTTTTTTTTATTAAAATTTGTTATTTTTGGTTCGTTCTCGAGCGCCTGTCGCCTTCTTGTCCAGAACTTCTCAATTTTTAACAAACAAAAAATATTTTTTCTACCATAAAGATGAAATTTCCATCAAGTACAAGCCCGACACTCGAAAACGCGTAAAAGTATTGTCGGCGCGTGTCAAAAATAAAAAATTTTCAAATTCAAAAAAATAATTTAGGAAAAATGTAGAATTGTAGAGAATCAAGGAATAAAACTTTTTCCCATTCGATTTTTTGGTCAAACGTTTATTTTGAATAATAATAATAATAAGTTTTAAAACTTAAATCGTTTTAAATCGGCTAAATATTATTGAAATGAGTTCATGTTTATAGACTTTATTCAAAATACTATAGCAATACCTAAGAATTTATGGAAAAGTTAAACATCGCTTCTTGTTTAATAATATGTAATTACAAAATGAGGTATCTCGATAATTGTGTTTTCTTGGTTTCGTCGGTATATTTGTAAGTCTTCCATGAATTCTCAGGCATCGCTATACTATTTTGAATAAGTCCTATAAATATGAACTCATTTCAATAATATTCAACCGAGTTAGAACGATTTAAGATTTAAAACTTAATTAAATCAGCGAAAAACTTTTATCCGACATTTCGCTTTTATTTTAAAAAATAAACGTTTGACAAAAAAAATTCGAATAGGAAAAGGTTTTATTTGTTGATTCTCTAAAATTCTACATTTTTCTTAAATTGTTTTTTCGAATTTGAAAATTTTTTTATTTTTGACACGCGCCGACAATACTTTTACGTGTGTTCGAGCGTCGGGCTTGTACTTAATGGAAATTTCATCTTTATGGCTCAATTATCTACAAAATGATTGCCTTTGCAACCAACAAATATGATTTTCTAAGGGAACAGTTGATTTTATACCAAAAAATAAATTGTCATCAAAATAGTTTAATTCTTAAGAGAAATTTTAATTTTTAAATAAATAGTTTAATTCTCCGCCAAATTAGTTGATAAATAATTCCCGATGATAGGGTATGTATATATATTATATACTTACCAATAGAAACAACTAGAACTGTTAAAACGAGGATATTTATTTACAAATTACATAATCAAAAATGAGTTGAATGTAACGTTACGTTATTAATTTTATTTTTTTAACATGTCGGAGAATTAACAATATTGATCTAAATTAAAGTAAAAACCTCAAAAGAATACATCATTGCGTTTTTTTCATCAGATTGTAGACGCTTTTATAAAAAAAAACTTTACTTTGCAGGAATTTACTTAATATTAGATAAGTTTAAAAGATTAGAATATGTTTAGAATTCTTAGAAATTTGAAAAGACTTGAAATATATTTAATACATTTCTGGAAATTTTTCAGTTTTCAAAATATTTTTAATATATCTGAGCCTTTTAAATTGCCCAGTAGGCACAAAATTTGGCGACGTTTTTACGACATCGTTACGACATCTTTACGACAACTTTACGACATCCTATGTCCATGTCGTTAAGGTGTCTTTCGATATCGTAAATAAGTCGTCAGATCATACGACTTATTCACGATATCGTAAAGACACCGAAACGACATGGATGTAGGATGTCGTAAAGTCGTCGTAAAGATGTTGTAACGATGTCCTAAAGACGTCGCCAAATTTTGTGCCCACTGGGTGATTTCAATCCTTCTAAAAATTAAAAAGCAAATAAAAAAATCGCCTTGAAATCTTTGAGATTGTTTTTCGGCAATATTGTAATACTTTTTAAGTATGACGAATTGTCAACAAAATAGTTTAATAAAGCAGATAAAATTTTGAAAAAATAGTTAAATAGTTAAGTCAATTTACAACAGTCACTTTATATTAAGCTTATTGAACTGGTAAAACTTTAATAAACATTCAAGAATTATCAAGAATAACTCAAATTATTTTTGGATGAAAAATCCTACAAAAGTAAAAATTCTATTTTGATTTTTCAGATTGTTTCTTAGCAATTTTGGAAATCTTTAAAAATTTTTTTAAATCTTTCAGAAATTTTCTTTATCATTTGATTTTTCAAACTCAAAATCCATAAAAAAATTTCCAGTTCTCCTAAGAAAGTTACAGAAAGGTACAGTTAAATTAGTTTCATATTTTAAACATCACACTTTTCCCAATATTTTCGGATTTTCCCCTTTTTTAATAATATCCGTTTTTACCGTTTCAGAAATTCTACCTGTTTATCGATTTTTCGTTAAATTTTTTTTTTGTACAAAATTCTACTATTTGGTTAACATTTAAATTATTTTGGAAATGCAACTATTTCGTTCGATACTATTTCCTTGTTTGGTTGAAAATTAAGTTGTTGGTATACTAAAAATTTACCTGTAACATTTTTAGTTGAAAATTTATGTTTTTAATCAAAATTTTTTATTATTTGTAATATTTTTTGGTTGAAATATTATCAATAACACTAATTTTTAAAAATTCATCTTTTTACATTCTCATCAGAAAGGGTATTAGATTTGTGTGTTTTTCCGGTTTTATGTGGGTCAAAACCCACTCAAAAAAAACAAAAGAAATATTTTAAGCTAAACATCGCAGGATATGAACAAAGTCAAAGGCACCAAAATTTTGAATTTTGAACTCCCTATAAAATTATCGCAACAACTTTTTGAATTTCTTTGGAAAATCAAAAATTCAAGTTTTAATTGCACCCAAAATAATGCAAAATCAAGGGTTACATTTTGCGGCCAAACAATGCAAGATATGAAAAAATTATTGAAAAAGTTGTTCGTTAAAAAAAGATAAAAACAAGATTAAAAATGAAAATTGGGATCCCAGGTAGAAATTCACCACTGGCCCAGTACTGGCCCAGTACAGCATGCCGGAGTCCTAGTACTGGCTGGCTGTACTGGGCCAATACTGTGCCAGTACTGGATTGTAATCCTTGGCGGTACTGGCGTGCCAGCACTGGCTCATTACTGACTGCCAGCACTGGCTCATTACTGACTGCCAGTACTGGGGCAGTACTTGCAAACCGCTGGCGTACGAAAATGCCGGAGTTAATTTTAAAAATTATAAAAAATTATTTAATTGTTTTAAAGACCATCTATTCATCATCATACGACTGCATATCATCCAGATATTATTATAATTAGAAAAACATAATTTTCAAACTATTTGTTTAGTTTTAAAACCCACTATTTCTATAATCTAATGATATAACAAAAAAGGTATTTAAAAAATAAATAATAATGGACTGCGAGTATTTTGTCAATACATGTTAATGGCACTGCTTATAATGAATATATATTACATTTTTAAAGATTATATTACAAATAAAATTTCTAGCGCTAAGGGGGATCGAACCTACATATATATATACCTAAATCTATCGCCTAGCAGTCGGGAGTGATAACCACTGCGCCAAACCGACAAGTTGAAACTTGATGAAAAAGCCATCCTCATAATCTACAGCCCAGTGGGCACAAAATTTGGCGACGTCTTTGCGACATCGTTACGGCGTCTTTACGACAACTTTACGATATCCTATGTTCATGTCGTTAATGTGTCTTTACGATATCGTAAAAACGTATGATCTGATAATGTCTTTACGATGTCGTAGACACATCTTTACGACATGGACATAGAATTTCGTAAAGTTGTAGTAAAGATGTTGTAACGATGTCGTAAAGACGTCGCCAAATTTTCTGCCCACTGGGAGTTCAGAAAAGTTAAAGTAACAAATGTTGAGCTCTCTTTTTCTAATTATTTATTATTATACGACGTTATGTAAATGTAAAATACACGAACTTCTAATAGGAATATTAATAAAATAATTACTAAATAAATAATTTAAATCGACTACAATTTTTCTTCGTGTAATATTTTTTTTTCGCATTTTAGACCATTTTAAAAGTTCTGATAATAACATTTAATGAGCATTTAAAATTTGTATCGACGGAACTTAGAAATTTTACCACGTTGTGCAAAAATTTTTTTAATAACAATTTTCTTTAAACCTTCGTGTAACGTTTCGCTTTTTAGGTGTTTTAGACTATTCTACAACGATTAAGGCATACATCCAATGTAATTTTTTCTGAACATTGAAAGTTTAATAGTTTGTACATTCAATCATCAATTTTAATCTTTCTTTTTAAAAATCTTTGCACATCGTTTTTTGCAGATGTATAAATATTTTTATGATGTTAATGTGTTTTTTAGGTATCTTATGGCACCAGGTGTGATACGCTAGATTTAGAATTCGTTATTTGTCACAAATTACAAAATTTTATTAAAAATGGCCGATAACAAAATGACATCCCTAAATGTTCACCCCTATAACCTTTAAAGAAACAAACGTAAAGAAGTACTTGAGTGTGTGTTTATGCTGTTTCCGAATATTATATTAAAACAAAGAACATATTTTCAGATTTGTTGAAGGTGCCCAGTGGGCACAAAATTTGACGACGTCTTTACGCCATCGTTGCAACATGTTTACGACAACTTTACGACATCCTATGTCCATGTTGTTAAGGTGCCTTTACGATATCGTAAAAAGGTCGTATGATCTGACGATGTCTTTAAGATATCGTAAAGACACAAAAATGACGTGGACATAGGATATCGTAGAGTTGTCGTAAAGATGTCGTAACGATGTCGTAAAGACGTCGACAATTTTTGTGCCTACTGAGTGACTTTTAAGACACTTTTTAATCTAAAGATTTATTGTCTATTTTGTGTCGAAACTACGAAAGTTGAATTTTTGGGATTCATGAATTATGTATGATTTTGGGGTTAGAAACATAATGTAGAGTTTTATGAAGGTCACTTTTGTGACTATTTTCTATTTGGAAATTTATTGGCATTTTTGGATGGAAATCTTCGAACATGTTTAAGTATAGTAAGTAAGTACAGTGAGTATAGTTAAGTATAATAGGGGTGGGCCGTTGTGGGTAATAAGATACTATTATGGGGTTAAAAATATAGACCGAAATTCCTAAATGTAACTAGATTTCAATTTTAAAACTTTTTAACTGTTTTCCATGGAGAATGTTCCAAGCTGTTTCATTAAAAGTACTATAGGATTGGAATTTTGTGATTCCGGAATATTATTATATGGTTTTGAATATCAAATGGAGATTTTTCAATTCTGCGGAAAAATTTCGTAAAATGTTCTGGGGGTGTTTTTGTGGACTTTGAATTGTTCTTTGTAATTTTTTTGGAAGAAGGTATTAAAAATGGATTGTGATGGATGCAATTGTTGTTTTCTAGTGACTCAAAGCATATGAAGGTATTTTTCCTATAAGAAAATTTAATTTTTTTTTTGGTTAAACAATGTCATGGTAGAAAAAGCTTCTATCATTGTTACTATTAATAATAATTTGTTACAATTATTTTGGTGCAAAGAAAATCATTCAAAGCGAGTAAAAGTAAGAAACTAAATACTATTTATTGAATAATAAATGTGGAATTATAAAATTAAAATTTTAATTCTTATTATAATTATGATATTTATCTTTCTTTAAATAACGTAAGGCATTATTCCTGAACTGCCTCAACTTTAAATGTCATGTCTTCCGATTCCCTTCAAATTTTCAGAGTTTGTTTGCCTATATGATAGCAGTGTACCCATCAATTTATAGACTTTTACTACCATCCCACCTCGAACTACAGGGAGTGAAATTTTCATCCCCCGGGCAAAACGGGTATCACCGTAGTTCACGAATGAATTGATTTTTATGCTAGAAACTTAACCGAGAAAATAAATAGAGAAGTCAGCGGTTTGAATGAAAGGTGCGAGGCTCAGGGTAAATACTTAGAGGAAAATATGATTAGCAACAAACAAAAAGTAAATTCATTAACAGAATCAAGAAAAGAAATTCATGAAAATCAAACCAATCTGCAGTCTGCATCTATCCAGTTCCGAAATTTTCAGGTACTAATCGTGAACGAATGAATTCGAGCAATATCTAAAAGCAATCGACGTTAAAAAAAACGATTTTCCATTTGTAATTCAATAATGTCTAGAAAAGATGGCCAGAGAATGGTGGAATGTAGTCCGGGAAAATGTCAGCGATGATCTGATATCTTTTAATCAAAAATTCAATAAACAATTCTCGAACAATGATATCCGTTTTAATATTGGAAAGGATTTACAATATGGTTACTATATACCCGGAAAACTCTCAAGATCGGAATATGCGTTTATAATAATAAACAACGCTAGAGATTTAACTCCATCACCCTCTGAAAGCGACATGATGAAAAGTTTAGCTAGACATTTTGACGAGGAAGTCAGGGTCGCATTCATTATCAGAAATATGAAAACTTGCTAAGAATTTGTTGAATTTCTGGAATCACTGGACCAAGCAGGGCCATTGAATTACCGTAAACACTATTCTCCACGAGATAATTCAGCCTACAATCAAGGGTATTATAATCGACAGCTAAACTTTCGCCGAGACAATAGAAATAATTTTCGGGAGAATGATGAACAATTATAGAGCCAATAAAAACTATCCAAACTAGGGCTATCCGCGTGAAAAAAATTATGAGCACGATCAGCGGGAATCAAAATTGGAAAATTATGAATCAAATTACAGAAATAATTATTCCGATAGAAATCCCATTTATAACAGTCGTGATCGTTATGAAAATCGGAATCTAAGATATAATAATCAGGAACATTACGACGACAGAAATCGGGGGTTTGAAAATCGACAAAACCGGGGTTCTTATAGTAACTCGGGTCAAAAGTATCAATTTGAAAATGATCAACATATCTATAGATAATCGTAACACAAATTATGATACGTTAATTGATCGACGTCAAAATTATCAAAACAAAAATGGTCAGTGGTCTAATGGTTCTAATCGTTAAAATGGCAAAAATTCTTACAATGACTCTTATAAAAATAGAAACTCAAAACCCTTGTGTGGTACAGTAGAAACTGGTATATATAGGCGAGAAAATAATGGTTCACGTAATGTAAGGTCTGGGAATGGGCAAAGAGAACCTCAACATGATATTAAAAATATAAGTAAAGCTCATGGGATGATTGATATGCCCCAAGATAATTATGAAATGAAGCGTACTCGTTGTTTAGAAAATAAGTTAGAAAATGAAGATTGCATAAATAGTCACGAGAACTTGGGAAACGCTCGAGCCTCGATTTGGGAAAATGCAAAACGACAGAGGCAAATCCGGGGCCTAAAAATTAAAAAAATCCTCTTCCTTTAGACATGCGAGGTGATTTGTTAGAAAATGAAGATAATGAAGTAGTACAAAAAACTTGATAAACGTCCAGCGTATGTATTTTTAATAGTATCAAAGCTAAATGAAGAATGCATAATTGGGGTCGATTTTTAAAAAGATTAAGAAGTAAAATTGATTTTCATAAAAATAGTATGGAATGGAGAGATAAAGAAAAAACTAATAAAATTGAATTTACGGACGAGGATCCAAAGAGAATAAGTTCGATTTTTGTTTTCGAAAATTCTCAAATTTTGTGGAAGAAATAAACCACATTGAAACTTATGCTGATGCCCAAAATCGATTCGCTTTAAGTGATGAAGAAGTTAAAGAAAAAATAACCCAAAGGGTTATTTTGAGAATTTGTTATTCTTACCTACCCCAATCTAAGTAAACCCTTTTACTTAGGAACAGATGCCAGTGACGTAGCATTAGGAGCCCTTTGAAATACCACATGTTGAAGGACGGAATAATGTAGTGGCGGATATTTTGAGCAGAATACTATCCCATGAATCAGGATATCCCTTTGATTTAAACGAAGGATAAATCTTTCTTTACGCATTAGCAAAAAGATTCTCATCTGAACTACAAAAACGATGGAAGAATTTTTCCCAAGAGCAAAAAGAAGATCCTATCCTACAGAAAAGATTCGAAAAAATTAAAGAACGCAAAAAAGGAAATTCGAGATCTACGAAAAATTAATATATTTAACAATCAAGGCAGGAAAGAAACTTTGCTTAACCAAAAGCATTGTCTATAATATGATAGATAAATGTCACGAATTATATGCGCATGTAGGCGCGCAAAGAGTTTTCAAACTGCTAAATGAGTATTTCTACTATCCTCGTTTTGCTAAAATAATAAGAAGAAGAATAGCTAGTTGTGATTTATGTCGAAAGAACAAAGTCACCAACCAAACGTGTTACGCAGAAATGCGAAATTATGCTCCAAAAAACCTGGAGAAATCCTTTGAATCGATTTCTATGGGCCTCTGACAGCTTTAAGAGGTGGTTACAAATATATTTTATCTACCGGTGATGCCTTTAGCAAATATGTAATGTTGTACCCGATAAGGAGGAGTACAGACAACGTAGCAATCAACAAAATTCTTAACGAATACGTTGTAAAATTTGGAAGACCTGAGAAGATCGTAACTGATCATGGAACTCAATTCACTTGTGAACATTAGCTGAACAAATTAAAGGAGGAAGGAGTGTAAGCTGTATTCTCATCAATTCGTCATCCACAGAGCAATATTGTGGAAAGAATCCATAGAGAACTGTCAAGATAATTCAGAACTCTTATCAAAGAGCGACACAACTCTTGGTGGAGCTGGATAAGAATCATCGAAAACTACATAAATGAAACCCATCATGAAACGAAAGAATTCAGACCTATTGAAATCCAGCTAAATAAAAAGCCAAAAAGAGGGTGGGAAAATGTCCTCAAACTGACTCCATTAACTCTTAACATTGGACATGAAAGGAAGATCCAAATGACCCACGAAAACCTACTCCGAAAAGCAAAAAAAAAAGAGCTGAGAAATTTAATCGGACACACAAAATTACTAAATTAAAAGTTGTTGACATGGTCTTACTAAAAATTTTAAATAGATCCGACAAAGGGAATAAGATGCTGGCAAAATTTCTACAAATATATTATGGAACTTTTAAAATTAAAAAGAAAGTAAAACCGGGAACGTATATTCTGTGGGATCCGGGAAAAGAAGAGGACAAAGGGATGTACGATTCACAGGACTTTAAGCGGTACACCCAAAGAAAAGAAGAGGATAACCTCGAAATTAGTTAATTTATAAGAGCGTTTAGCAAAGTAAGAAGATAATGTAAAAAGTTAAAATTAAGTTTTAGATAAATAGAATAGCCATGAAAGCATAAGAGTCAAAGAATAAGCAGATTAATTTGAACATAGGTGCAAAGTGAACAAAAATGATCAATCAGAAAAAATTGAGAATTACTCACGAATAAGAATAAGACTTACTAAGCTAAAAGAATTCTGAAAAATGAAATAGGACGTAAGGCAATGATTCAAAACTGTGCATCATTTAGAAATTAAAAAAATAGCTAATTAAGTTTGTAAAAAAAAGAAAAAAAGAGAGACATAACAGTATAAATAAAAACAAAATAACAAAAGAAGAAAAAAATTACTCAAAAATATTATAGGAAACATTATAGGATTAAACATAATTATAAAAAAAATCAGGATTAAGAAAGCAATTATGAATCTAGAAAGAAAACATGTATATATAGAATAGAAAAATAATAAAAACAAAACGGTAACTAGAATTTCTAACGACAAAACCGTTTATATAGAAGCAAACCACAACAGTGTACCAGAATAAATGCGAAAATTTGCAGTCTAAAGTTGGATTTCGATCAAACAAGATCTCGTGTCATAAAAGTTAAAGCAAATAGTTGTGTGGAATTCATAAAGAAGTACATTTGAAAGGCGAAATGAATTGAAGACCATGGATAACCAATTACAGGTAATTAAAAAAGGGACTAACCAATGAGAAACTCTCAGATTAAAAAAAGATTAATAAATTATAGAGCCTGCAATAATCAAAAGTTTTGTTCTCTTTATAGAAAATGAAATAGACATTAAAAATAACATTAAATAACCCTTGCTTCAAATAGATTACATTTAAATAGCAATAACAAATAAATTTTGCAAATAAACAAAAAAGACATCCTGGGGAACAACTAATAATAACTAATTAATATAAAAGGCAGTGTCAACATTGGATTAAAATTTTTTTTTTGATTCTAGAATAAAGAAACGGTAAAAACAATGGGACCCCCAAAAAGAAAGGAAATGAGGGATGTAGCTACGCAGGTCTACGAAAGGTTGTTGAAAGGAAGTCTTGTCTATTATTACTTAGTAACAAAAAATCCCAGCATAGCTGTCACGGCAATACACAACCGAACGAATGTTCGAAAACGCAAAATTAAAAGGTCTAACAAAATTTACCAAACGAATAGATACGAGCAGGGAAAAAGCCCAGGACAATTATACGTCCCTAAAAAAAACACTAGCTGAAATCTCACAAACCGGGATATTTAAACAACCATTGCCTAAGGAGGAGATAGATTCATACACCGGCATGAAAAAATTTTGGAAGGAAATGAGAAATATGTAAAGGAAATGAGTGATAAACTTAAAGAGGCCCACTTGCGAAGGCAGGCACTCAGGAACAGGTAGGGAAAAGAGGAAATATAACAGGAAAGAAAAGAGGACGATGATGAGATATTGAGGGGGGAATATGTCAGTGGCTCATACTATCCATTTATAATCTTCCGAGAACAAAATAACAAGTATGATGTCAAAGACTTCGAAGACCCTAAATATTTCTGAAAAATTAACCAGTTACAAACTTTTTTCTTTTTTGTATAAACAAAATCAGACTTTTCTTATAATATAAAAGAAACGCTTCTCCTGAACAAAAATGTTTTTATTTTAACGATGACTGGGCGAAAGGGTTATATAGATATCAAGTACCGCCTCACGGAACAGGTGCCGGTACGTGGGCAACCAATCCAGGAAGAAGGGATGATCGAAGCTACGACGTTGGGACTAGGTTGATAACCGAGAAAAGACGGGATCGTCAGTCGACACCAAGCATTAGCGAGAAGCAGCTGTTTGGTTTTCGACTCTCTCATACGAGAAATTATTTCGAAGCTCATCGTGATAATAAATCACCACTAATCTAGGTAAGGAGGATAGATGAGGACATAAAGGGGATTTAAATTTCATTTGAATTGAAAAACATAAAATGCAAACTTAAAACTTCTAATGCATTTCCCTTAATTGCCAATTCGTCTCCGCTTTGATAAGCTGAGGCTAGACTGAAGGGTTACACGCTCATCCTTGCGCAGCCCATTCTTACGGGAACACAATGATGTCAGTTGGGCAAACCTTTGACTATCCCTGCAAAAACGACGACTTGGTTCGGTTAAGGCGGAAGAGAACGCCCGTGCACTTTAACCATTCTTTGAGCCTTGTCTGTATTGGTAACTTGTTATTTACACGAACTAACACACCAATGATAAAAAATAGATTTTATATTAAATTAGACTCGGAGTGCACTGGCCGTAAATGAGTTTTGGCTTACAGAACCATGTATTTAGGAATTAGTACAATTCCCAAGATACTTTCATGACTTTTGTTTGAAAAAACGAGTAAATGAAATAAAAGGTAGATCTTTTGAAAATTTTGGAAGATGAAACAAATGAGCGGATGTAAGCTCAAGCTTTGTTTCACCATAAAGAAAGTAAAAGTTTAGAAAAAATAGACAGATTTCTACGTAAATATTGCAACTAATTTGCGTAGATAGAAGTTTAATTTATAAAATATAAGTTTATAAAACAAAGGGGAATCTCTGTCCCCTTTTAAAAAAGGAAAAAACAACAACTAACATATTAAGTTTGTGACTAAAAACTAAAGGGAAAAGATATGGAATTTTAGGCGATTCCAATTAGTTTATAATCTATCAGTCCGCAATTTTGATGTTCGCTTCTGTGGGCTCATCTCTCCTAAAATAGAAGTAACAATTTGCAAAGAAAAAGCGGTGAAATTAATAGGTTTCAGATTAGAGTCACCATAGATCCAGAAGTCAGGGATAATTACGTAACAAAGGGATTTCTGATGTCATACTATTTTAAGATCAAGGGATTAAAAGTAGAGAAGAGTGAAATACAATTCAATGTTAATTGGGAACCAGAATTTGTCGATAGAGTTTCTTTTGGGATTTTCGTTAATAATAAATTAATTCATTTCAGGTTTGTCGTCCTAGCAGGATTGAAACCGACGTGTCACGACGTGTGTACTCGGTACCAACTTCCTGGAGCAGGGCTGATTAAAATCGATTAATCCAAAACTTATAATTAATTTTACGTTCTTCTGTCAGATACCTTCCTCCTGCCGAGCCGTATATTCGTGTGAGATCCAAGTCTCCTGTTTCTAGGAATATATCTCCAGCTACCACGCTTATTGTTTCGTCTAACGGAAAAGGATATGGACTTGAACATCTGGAATTAATTCGGCTTACCCTCTCGAACAATCCGAACAGCGAATATTTTTCCCGAATATATACATATATCTCTCAAATTGCCACTTAACTTTATGTTATCCTAAGTCGTCTTAGAATGTTACATGTAACTTGCAACACTACAAAATAGCAATAAAAAGCCAATGCATTATGGTTCCTCAGACTGAAATCTTTGGCCAGTGGCATCTATTCCTATTCGGAAACAAGTAAAAAATATACATTTCATTGCCTTTTAGACAATTTTTTATCGATTCAAGCTTTAGAGCAAGCGACGTGCTGAACTGTTTAGCAACGCTAACATTTTTTTCATAATGGTGCTATATCGAGAGAGTTTACCAAATTACGGTTATTGTACAAATAAAAAATCTGTATCGAAAGAGTGTCCGGTTTACAATTATCATTTAAAAAAATAGCAAAATACATTCTACGAATCGATATCAAATAAATAATGACCAAATTCATAAAGAAAAATGTTATTAACAATAACTTTTTTTAAACATAGAATTTCGCTGAACCGCTCAAATTGTATTTTTCATTTATCCTTGCAAACCGAATGAAGTAATTTCCATGAAGAAAGCTAGACCATCGAAAAATAGGTTGCTCACTTGGCATATTTTGGCACACTCTTTTTAGCTTTTTCCTTGATAACTTTCTCTCTCTGTTGTTGCTTATACAGATATAAAGGTTCTCCCTTGTCTCTTTCTTCTATTCTCGCTTTTTTCCAAAGTCTCCCTCCTTTTCCATTTCCTTGTTTCCTTTCATCTTTCTTTAATTGTTGCGTATTTTCCCTTTCCATTCCTTGTGTTATGTCCTCTTTTTCGCTTTCTTCTTCTATGTTCTCTTTTCGCTAATAAGTTTGAACATCCACATCGTGAAATTGTCCTTTTTCTAAGTTTGCATTAAAATTTACCAAGATGTAAGTGTTACGAGCAATCTACTTCTTTATTCTTGAAGTTTTATTGTACGGGACCGGAACTCTTGGTACCTTTCCTTCAATAACACTAGGAATATTTCAGGTTTTGATTAGTACTTCTTGATTAACTTTGTACTCTTGATTTCTCTTATCTTTATTTTTCAAAGCATTCCTTTTCTGCCCCTTTTTCTGTTTTAGTCTCGGACGAAACTAAATTGTTCTTTATATTGCCTTGTCTACGTCGACTGTATGTTGCTAATCCATCTCTCTCAGAAGCAAGTCGGCTTTTCTTTGAGTAATGCCTAACGTTACTTTATTTCAGTTATGTCATTATAGGACTTCTTTATTGTAGTTTCAATTGTCTTTAGATGTGTTCACAACAAGTTATGTTTTTAGGTGTGTAAGAAAGTCCTAAAGAAACGTTCGATCTTTGATTTACTCTTTGCACCATGTTTCCTTGTGGATACCTTACATAGCTTAAAATAATTTTTATTTCTGGCTCTTTTAGGGCTTCATCCCAATTTTTGCTAGTAAATTGTGTTCCTATTTCGGATAAGATGCAGTTTAGTCTCCAATCTCTGCTAGAAATTTATCCAATTTTTGTATCGATATCTCATAAGTTTCTTGTCTGATAATATAATTGAGTATAGGGTGAAATTGGGTTAGAAGTGCCACATATTATAAAATGCAAAACTAAAATGTCTTATATATGTTTTAATGCCAATACCAAGAAAATAAATAATTTAATTTAGGGGCAGTGTTTTGACAAATAAACTTTGGCCATCTTTGACACCGCCCTACAAATTATTTTTTGTTCTGTTATCGTATGTGTAACTTTCCCCCCTGGAACTTTTAACCCCACTCTACCCTACTTTGTGAATGTTTCCGTCATTTATAATATGTGCTGATAGACTCGCGTGGATCTACTTAGTGTTCTAAAGAAGTCAATGGATATCTTGCTTTCCTAACTCTAAGATGTTTCGAACCAATTTCTGGATCTTCTCAGCTTCTCTATGTTTTCCTTAGATTGAGTAGATCGTCTTTAAGTTTTTCTAAGCAATCATACTGTAGCAATAGGCTCTTCCGACTGTAGATATAAGCTAACAATACAGGCCAGATTCTATTAGGCTGGGGAAAACTGCTTTCATCAGAACGTCTTCATATCATCTCTTCTCGGAGCGCAATAGTTCTTCCTGCCTCCTAATAGTTTCTTCACCTCCTTGGTAGTGACAGGTAGTCATTCCTGCTCTGCACAGCTTTTAGGAGCTATTTATGTTCTCCGTGTCGTCTTTTTGTGGATGTTCGACTATGTCGAATTCTTTCTAAAATGCCTCCAACTTATCTGGTTCGGGCGAGCGGTAAACAGTAAATTGAATGTCGAACCTTGAAACTGAACTTCCTGTCGGATGTTATGTAGTCAATCACGCACTGAATGCGAGGGGTGTACTGTATTTACCAGCCTATCTTTATGCTAAGTTGATCCATTCGTCTTTTGTTCCTATGATTGACCGTTAGGTTTTTTTCAAGGTTCGCATCCACTAAAGTTCTCGCTGCACGGTGCACACTAACGTTGATGGTTTAAAGTTCAGGCTTTTCATACAAATCTACACTAAGCGCGTTATCCAGTTTAGTCAGATCTTTGTGCTCAGATGTTGTTGCCTGGTCTTAAAGCATTGCTTTTACTGTACTGTATGTCTGCGCGCTTTTCGTCTTCACTTGGATGCTTATCTTTAATTATTCTCGTGAATATGATACCATATTGAATTTATATTGTTCCACACTCTGTATGCAATCTGAATTCATTTAAGTGAAATTAAAATGCATGTCTTATACAAAAAAGAATTGGAGCAGAATTTTATATTGGTAACTAATTTGTCCAAATTTCAGTTATTGTGGAAGAGGAATATTTTATTACTTAGTCCGAATTATGCTTGAAGAAAAATTTAAATGAACATTGATGAACGAAAAATAGAAATTTATTTTAATAAATATCTTCGCCAGAGCCTTTTTTAATATTAATCTTCAGTTTCTTCTTGCTTCTTTTTCATTTTCTTCTTCTTCTTCTGCTTCTTCTGAAAGCCAACGTTCTGCAGTCAAGAACCTTCCTCCGACCAAGTAGCCTATTTGTATCAGGAGCAGGTCTCCTCCTACCAGGAATATATCTCCATCTAACATCATTATTTTTACGTCTGACGGGAAAAGATATGGACTTGAATATCTTGAATTTATTCGGGTTACTCCCATGAACAATGCTAACCGGCATTTCGGACTTCGAAGATACACTTTTCCTGCAGACAAGCCCATTGAAATACTCGTAAGACGAGGTGTCTATGGGCCCATGCCATCCGAAGAACAAATTGTATTATCAACATCAGATGGTGAAATCTTTGCAATATTGGAGAATCATGATTATTTTTCTGGTATATATATACATATATCCCTCAGCTTGCTTCTAAAGTACGGGGAAAATACACATAGAAAGCACCAGGATAACCCCATAAACTTCAACTGAAATCAGGGAAACTCCTGTAGGCTCGAGGCGCTGTATGGCCCACTATTTTACAGTACAGTATGTACATCCAAATTGACTATAAAAATCATGAGCTCGTACTAGGCTTCGATGATACGCTTTTCTAATTCGTTCGCATGTGTAACAAAATAGAGCCAAACGATACTATCTTTCTCGCTAGCCATCGGTTGCGTGGGTGGGAAGCGAGTCCATTTAAACCATTAAAATTTAGCCCATTTAAATTGAATTGTATTTACAAAATCCAATAGCAATTCAAATCAGAAGCTTGTTTGGGGAGGTATTTTTTACACATTTCTGTTTTCCTTAATTTATTCCGTGCTTCTAGTCCCATATGATTTTAAAAAGTTTTAAAAATCAAAATTCAAAATAAAAATGGTCCTCTATTATTATAATTTGTGCGAATATTCCAATAATTACATGGGTAGTTCTTGAATGGGTTTCTCAACGCTGCAGTTTCGATTTTTGCCTGTTTGCAGAATCAAATTTCAGTTCCTAAGAATCTATTCCTTCCGTGCACGTAGATTGCCTGGATCATCTGCAGTCAGGCCTAAAGGATCGATAGAGTGTGGGCTGCCGAATCTTGTGCACGGTTCGTTAATAGTAGGTGTTTCAGGTTGTCTCACTTTGTAGTTCACTGGTTGACTTCCGCGTTAGGCTATTTGCAGGAAGTTTATCTCCTTCAGTTGAAATTCTTTCTCCAGTGCTTCGATGAGATCTTCTACTTTTTCCAGTTTGTTAGAAGTGTCTGGTACTTCCATCTGTGTGATGGTCTCCTCCTCTTTATTAGTTCTTCTTCTTATGACATCCTTCGAAATCCAATCAGTTTTTGTTGAAGGATACTGACCGATCCCCAAATTACAGTTATGACGCATAGCAGCAATCACCATACTTCACCCCTTCTTCTCCTTCCGGGTCATGAGGCTCTGTGCTACCTGATAATGCAATCGGCTTAATCCTTGCCGGGGATATTTCCTGTTGTGGGTCACTATCGAGTTTACTGCTCTTCCTTTGTACCTCCCCAGTCCTTTCTTTAATGTCTTCATTTCCCCCTTCTACACGCGTCTAAGTAGCATGAGAGGTGAGTACTTTTTTCCCTCCTTCGCTGTCGATTTTTTCTGAAGTCCCTGTCTTCTCACTCTATTTTAATTATGCCTTTATAACTTTGTCTCTTTTTCTTGTTCTTTATTCGGATTTGGACTCTTCCTTGTCTCGTTATCTTCTTCTCACTTTTCTCTTAACTCTACTCTTCTTTTTCCATTTCCTTGTTTCCTTTTATCTTCCTTTCATTGTTGCACTTTCCACTCCTTGTGTCAGGTCTTTTTCATTTTGTTCTTCAATGCCCTTTTTTCGTGAATAGTTTCTAAGGTCCATTACATCAAATTGCCCTCTCTCTAAGTCTTTATCAAGATGTTAGAAGATGTAAGTGGTGCGAGCAATCTGCTAGTTTATTTTGAAAGGTCTATCATACTTTGTACTCTTGATTTTTTAAACTTTCTTTTTCAAAGAATTCCTTTGCTCCCCGTTTGTCCTAATTTTATCTTGGATGAACCTAACTTGTTCCTCATATTGCTTTGTCTGCGGCGGCTGTATGTTACTAATCTATCTCTTCCAAAAGCGAGTCGGCTTTTCTTTGAGTAATACCTCATGTGATTTCATCTCAGTTGTGTCGTCCTAGATATTCATCTGATTTTTGTAGAGATATTTCATTATTTGCTTTCCTGACAGGATGTAATTTGGTGTACTTTTTAAATGTTGTAGCGTTAGAGCGGATTCCAATGTTACAGTGGATTTAAAAAGTGATATTTCATTTCGTTAGCAGGAGTGGCAAATTTTTTGATTTGCTCTTAGTATTCTTGGTACATGAGAAAAATATGCCCACCAACTAGTATTGCTAACTGTATTACTAGTATTGCTAACTGCTAATAATAAAAATTAGGAAATCTATTTTCAACACATTCTCAAGCTCTAATTTCTAAGACTGTTAAGGCTTAGTTAAATCAAATCAGGGGGTTCGGGAGAGAAGACTCCCAACCACAAATAAACTAGAGGCCAAATTTAAAAATTCAAAATAAAGGAATTCGTGATTTATTAAACACTGGTAATGAGAAAGAAAGAGGCTACAATACATGAAAAAGTTACAGCGACAAAAATGATCTTGAAAAAAAACGTTAAACGCGAGGTCCAAAAACTAGGGTAAATTTTTCCCAAATATTGCGATTTTATTACCTGTAGGCGACCCCACA
Source organism: Belonocnema kinseyi (assembly GCF_010883055.1). Lineage (NCBI taxonomy): Eukaryota > Metazoa > Arthropoda > Insecta > Hymenoptera > Cynipidae > Belonocnema > Belonocnema kinseyi. The sequence continues at coordinate 4,892,230 of NC_046664.1, read as the reverse complement.
GTTTGTTCAGCTACTTACAATTTTTTTAAAGTCATACCAGTGTGCCTCTTCAGAATATTAAAGCAGAAGTGCCCATGGCTTCCAAAAAATTTTTATAATGGACACGACACATTTCCGAATAATTATTTCAGCCAATCACGACACCGATTCATTCTTAATCACAAAAATTTTCGCGGAAGATAAATGAATAATAAAAGAAGTTAGAAAGAAATTAAAAAGAAAAAAAAACAAAGACCGCGCAAAGAGCATATATAGGGGCGATTCACTTTAGCCGAATTTCGAATTTTCAAAAAACTACTCATTTAACTGTTGAAATATCGCCCAAATGATTTGCTAAAAATTTAAACCTTCTGTACCTTCAGTTTTGGCACGTGTTGTGCTTTCGATAAATCCATTTTTACTTTATTCCAGATTAAATAATTTGCTTTCTCATCCTTCTTCTTTTATACAATATAATGGATTTCCTATACAGCGTTCAGTTTCACGACTTTACACTATTGCCAAACGCAGATGTTTGGTGTTTTGGACCATTTCCGAGAGGGCGCTCTTCTATTCAGGCCCTTTGTCGATACTTAAAGTATTTTTTTCACCATGAGAGCTACCGACAGGGCTCGTTGAGAATCGGACTTTAAGTCCTTATATTGTAAAGGGATAGGGAGACACTGAGCTAATTATGTTGTGAATTCTGCAATCAGAGAAATACATCATTTTTCTTTGCGCCAATGATTAATCTCGTCTCTGTCGAGTTTTTAAATTTAATTTTTGTTAATTTCCGACAATTTGATTTAAAATAAAATCACTAAAATTTCTAAATTAAATTAAGAATAATAATTAATTCCTGCACTGATAATAAAATTATATTTATACTATTAAAAATTATATTTTCTAATTATTATTTATCATAAATATTAAACATGAATAATTACATAATTCAAAATCAGCGCACTAACAGTGACCAATCGGGTGTTCGGTGCGACGCAAGCCGATATTTCGGCTCTTTTATATTTTTCAAACATTTAAATTCTGGGTGAAAGTGCTGATAGCAATGTATTTTTTTATTGTTTTCCAAAACTAAAAATATAAACTTTCAAAATACTATCCTCATCATACGAAAGGATCTAAGCTGGTTTTCACCTTACTAAAAATAATAAAAAACTCACTTTCTGAAATCAACCCGTAATGAAACCACCTTTCCATTATCAAAATCAAAATAATTGTCCTGTAGATCTTCCTAAGACTAGTTTATATTCTCATTCCCCAAGTAATATTCAAGTACTACAAAAAATAACCCCTGAAACATATACCCAACCCCGTCTGAGTTGCCTTTAACTAAAATCTCAACAAACAAAAATTCAACTAAAAATTAACCGCATTAGTCACTATTTCAAAATTAAAAACTGTATTGTCA
>NC_046664.1:4881321-4890812 GCF_010883055.1 Belonocnema kinseyi | reverse complement strand
TACACTTGAAGAACCTTATCTCAGAGGTGGGTAAACTTTAATGAACCACCTTGCACAAACAACGCCTGCCTCATGCCATAATTAAGGTCTTAATTACAGCTCAATTAAAAAACAAAAGCAAAATTTTTGGCTCTGCAATTTTAAAGAATGCATTTTACTGCCAGCTTTACTTGAAGCTAGCAGCACCATAGTAGAAATATTTGTTATATTAACTTTTGTCGTTCACATAAATTAAGGGATCATCTAGGGTTCTTACATGGCCCCTAGCGCAATTTTTCAAAAAGAAATCCTATCGCAGAAAAACTACACCAAATAAATGCATTTAGAAGAACAGTGAGTACATCAGAATTAAGGATTCATTTTAGGCTCTCCAACACCCCCAAAATCATTTTTTCAAAAGTATCCCTTAACATTGGAAAACGACCCCTTAGCCAAAAGTACTGATAGAGTACAAAAAAAAGTATTGCATCAGGTTTTAATACTTTCCAGCTGTCCGAACACGTCAAATAGTTTCCGAAAAACCACCCGAACACTCAAAAATCACCCCCCCCCCACTGGGAAAGAATAATTGAACTAAGAATTAATTATATCAGCATTTAGTGATTTTTTTACAGTTCCCAAACAGTGAGCAAAATGTAAATTTGAGAAATTTGAATTTCGGGGGGATGGCACGAAATTTCGATTTTTCTCTGGCTGGGCAATCAAGAGAGTACAAACGAAAATATTGAATGTACAAAAAGTGAAAACGATGCACAAACTTACGAAAAAAGAAAATTCGACAAATTTGAATTTCGGGGGGGATCGCTCGAAATTTTGATTTTCCCCTAGCTGGGCAACCAAGCGGGTATAAACGAAAATATTGAATGTGCAAATGCTACGTCCTAAGGGGGCGTACAGAATACTTAAGAGAGTGGGTTACAGGGAGTTGTTAAAGGGAGGTCCTATCTTGTTTTGCAATATATGTATATATACAGATAAAATTTAAGCAAAAAAATATATGCGAGGAGAGGAATAACAATATAAATAATTTATGCTTAGGAGTAACAAGTTTTTATTTTAATCAATTGTAAAAAAGATCGGTCCGATACCCACCTGTCCAGTCAGGCTGAAGAGGAAAGATCAACTGATTTTTGAGGAAGCTTTCCTGCTTGCGGAGGCTGCTTCTGTCCCTCCACTCTCAAGTTACCTCCAGCAAGGCGTAAGAGGCCGGGGTAGGAATCTTTCCAAAATTAGAGTCAGAAGTTGAAACGGGACCCACCAGGACTGGTGGGGGGTTCAAAGAGGTGACGTTGGTGATAGTTATTTTCAAAATTGAAAATATTAGGTGACCCAGTGTTGCAGCTTGCTGCAATCCCTTTGTGGCCATAATAAATGACAGCCTAGATTAGTGCTCTGTTGTGACCGAGAGTGTCTCAAGGGACTGTCAATTTTCAATCTGGCACACAAATGTTGGTGCTGATGTTGCTTATTTGTTGGAACGTCTTCTGAAACTACTTGAAATTAATAGTGTCAAGGCACCCAGACACCCGAAAACAGGACATGCTCGAAACATGTCCGAGATTGATATACAAAGTATGCCATTTAAGTACTAAATTAAAATTATTAAAGAGGAGAAAATAAACTTTGATATTAAATTTATTTAAACTATTATTTTTTTGTTATCTTAACAGAGATTTTTATCGGTAATAGAATTTGCAAATAAAATTTAGAGAGGACCATTTTATATTTAAACTAAAAGACCTATTTCTGATCGTTAGCATACTATGATAAATTGATGCAAATTGTTATCTATTGTTCCCTTGTCTTATACATGAAGGAAACATTAAGAACAATACAAACAGAAAGGAATGAAACTCACATAAATGCTTGCTCGCAATTTCACAAATACCTATACGTAAAGCAGGAAAACTATAAATTAAAAAGCAATCGTACATTATAAACTAATTATTTTAACCTATGGCGTCAAGAGACTGTGTAATCGCGGAAACGTTTAAGTTGTTATTATTAATTAGGAACTCTTTATTAGGATATACAATTTTTAAAATACCATTTTTATAATTGATGAGACTTTGTTTAATTTAGAATGATCATTTAAAGTTTTGGAATTAAATTAAAACATTTTTGTTGTTGTGCTATAGCACTGACGAAGAATTTCGTTAGGGACTATGAGATCTTGCTGTGAGGAAATGTCTATTTTCTTCTGCTGTGGGGTCGCGGCTAACGTGAAAAGAGCTCGGAGTTCGTATTCTCGCGACCGAGGAAAGGTTCGGTGATCCGTGATTCTCAGCAGCGTTATATTTTTCGTTTATCGACGCTTTAATACTCCTTACGAGTTTTTTTACGCCTCTAACATATTCCGAGATGCTCTTGTCATGCTTCATTTTTACACGGCCCAACTTCGCGAAATAGTGGATTGTAGAAAACTGATGCAAACCCAAATGGGACTATAGAGAGTGCTGACTGAGAAAGTACAGTACTGATAGTGACTTTGTGGTTTGAGAAGTGCTTCCTTCACACATGTTACGGGCAACGCCTTGTAGCTTAGACGAGAGTCCCTGAACGAACTGATTTTCCGCAATTCCGGCCGCGAGAAGGTGAGCAGTTTAAGCCTCCTGGATGAACCCGCGCAACTCGGAAGAGGTACTGTCAAACAAAAGCACGTTCGCATAAGCAGATTGCATGGTTAAATGTTCACACAGTGGCCACCAAATTTGGCGACGACTTTACGACATCGTTATGACATCTTTAAGACAACTTTACGACATCCTATGTCCATGTCGTTTCGGTGTCTTTACGATATCGTAAAGAAATCGTCAGATCATACGACTTATTTACGATATCGTAAAGAGACCTTAACGACATTGACATAGGATGTTGTAAAGTTGTCGTAACGATGTCGTAAAGACGTCGCCAAACTTTGTGCCCACTGGGCAGTCATTTTTAACATAATGTCAAGCATAACCTGCGCGTTTTCGGCCATGCTTGTTGAGAGAATTTAACGCAATTTTGTAAACTCGAAATTGTTTACCCGATAGCTTGAGAACACTCTTCGAGAGGGCAAACACCTAAATCCAAAAAATATATTAAAATTTAATAATCATTTTCGAGTCAAAGGAAATACGTATTAAAATGCAGATAAAACAAAAATGACGCACGATCCACTTAGTAGTTTGAAAACTTGAAAACAGGAATAAAAATGTAAAACTGAATTTTAGGATAAAATATTTCGAAGACAAAAATTGAGTAAAAATTCAAAAATCAATTTCGCCAGATGAAATTTATAATTTTAAATGCGATTTTCAGGGAAATTACATATTTTCTAGCTGGGTTTACTATTAAGCAGCAATAACGACTTGTAGAAAATTGGATACAATTAAATATATGCGTTCACGAAAACTACTTTAAAATTGAAAAATCTATAAGTTTCGTAAAAAATATTTCACAAAAATACGGTTTCGACGTGGAATAAGCTCTTTCCGGATTAATTGGCTCTGGGCGCACATAATGATTAATTTCACTAACAACATTTTACTGATATAATACAAGCACAATTATTAAAACACATAGAGAATATAGACAAAGAAAATATACAAAATATGCAAGATACACAAACAGAATAAACTGATTGATAAAATTAAATTGGAACTTTCTTATTTTACGGATAGATCGGAAAAAGGAATTGCTGTTGTTTTGGTTGCCAGAGCTCCAGGAAGCAGGAGAATCTTGTTTTTTAAAAACTTTTGTTCTAATACTTTTTTCATAATATCAGGGATCACAGTCTCTATTCTTTCTGAAATAGAGGAATTTTTTTCAAAAATAGAGGACTTTTGAAAGGGCATTTTTTTTAAATGAACGATAAGATAAATGAAGGAATCAAGGTTAATAAAAATGTTATTAGTGTTCGGATGAGCAATAAGAAATAATATTTACATGAGTAAAGACAGTAGAAAATTGGATATCTTTGGCACTTACATCACAAACTAATAAACCTACATAAGTGAAGTCAGTCAAACATGAAATATCTTTGAGTAAATGACTTACTATAAACGTTAAAAATTAATGAAATTATATAAACGCTTTAAATTATAATGTGCTTAATAAGTTGCAACTTAAACAATCGTAGCTTAAGCTTTCTTCTCAGCCTGTTCCTTAAGCATTCGTTTTTCGTGATCCAAGTAAAGCTGGTATGACGAATGAGCTTTCTGTGCTAGTCTAATTAATTCAGGAGTTATGGACACTTTGTGCACCAATTTATCATATTTTGTAAGCCGTCAGCGACTGCAAGTTTTGAATTTAAAGTTCTTCCTGACATTCTATAGCTTTCCTGATAGTGAAAAACCACTTTCTACATCAGCGTTTCCATGTGTCAAAGCAATAGCATTTTGGACGAATCGCTTTATCTCTTGATATCTTACATCCGTATTTGAATTATTTTGAAGGTTAAATATGAGGCTCCAATAAGAATCAATTCTTTTATCCTTGTTGAGTTTAATTCGCACATTTTCGTCCAGTAGTAGCAACCTCCATTCGCACTCTAATTTATTGGTATCAATACTAGGTAGTGGCATTAACTGTCCAATTTTCGTTATGTAAGATACACTATCAGGTTTTTTAGTATTTTTAAGGAGAAAGACATTGAAAATATTTCAAGGTTTTGAAACACTTAATTTTTGTAAGTAAATGATCTACTACGGCCGTGTAAAATTCGTTTACTTCCGACATGAAAAACAACTTGTCTTTTTGAGATAAAGCTGCAACTGTCCGTTTTACTGTTTCTCCAGGATTTACCTCAAGCAAATCTAAAAAGTTTTTTTTATCTTTAAGTAGTGAAGTAAATTTTTCCCTAACAAATAAAGTTGATTCCAGAATGGGTCCTTTGATAATACTCGATAGCAAAATCAAAATTAGCATTTTAACTGATCATACAGTATATGAATAAGCGGTTCTTCTTTTTGCATAACCAAGGTAAATTCAGTAGTGAAGATCTTGGATGCATGAACTATGAACTTTAAAGTGCTCTTTAAACGCGCATCTTTTAAATACTTTATTGTATCAATTTAATTCTGCTTTTCAAGAGTGGAAGGTTCATTCTTTGGAATGTATGTCAAAACATAATTTTCGAAAGCTGGTAACTGCTCATCTACTCTTTCAGTTACTGGACCGCACAATATGCAGCTCGCAGGTACCTATGGCAAGCAGGGGTTTAGCCTTCAACGTTTTTAACTTTTCTTGGGACTAAGTCATAACGGTTTTATTCACATTTGGTTCATCATATCCTTGAGTTAAGACCTTTTTTAACGATAAACCGTTAGAATCAAACCACCTTTCCAAATGCAAAAATAAAATTGAAGCAGTTGCTGATCCCAAAAAGTAAGTCGCTAAATGTCGAAATACAATAATGTGCTCGCCTTGTGACCAATATCTTCTTCTAATTTGCATCTTCTTACTTTTCACATTGCTTGTACCATCAAAAAGCAAGCAAGTCAACACATCAACTTTGTCGATATCTTTAATAATTTGTTGGTAAGAATGTGGCCCTAAAGCTTCTGTGATAAGATATTGAGCTTTACTTAGAGACAAGGAAAAATTATCTGATACAGAACCTGGAAACACGACTTGAAATAATTCTTTTTTTCCTGCACACAACGCGATGGAACTGCAGCTTACAACCGTTTCCATACACCAATACAGTTCCGCTCTAGTTGAAGATTCTTTTGGATTAAATAACGCGACATTAGTGTTCAAGCGATTCAAATTTTTAAGAACTGAAATCTGAGAAGGGAAAAATTTGGTAGGAGCTATTGTTGGCTGAATAAATGTCGGTTCAGATGATTCAGGAGTTACTCAAACTGCTTCAGGAGTTGCAATAAGTACATTTGAACAAATTTGCAGAAACAAGAATATAAGTCGTTTATATTTTTCTACCCCCATTGGGATACAGACGTTTCATTATTATCTTTCAGAAGTAACCACTTATCATGAAATTTAACTTTTTCCGACATGTTGAGTGCAGGATTTAATTTTTTTCTAAATAACTGAAATGCAATAATGGACAACAATTTAAGTCACAAAAATGACAAAAAAATTAACATTATAATAAATATGTAATTCTTCAGAACTGAAATTCTTACCTTTATATTGACTAACGAGGCAACTAAAGAACAAATTCACAACAAGTGTGCATTGAAAAATCTTTCATCTAAAATTCCGAAATGTGACTGAAAAAATAATATATTTTACATAATATATTAATAATTTTTTTAACTTTTTCAGGAATATTTAGAATTGCTTAAATAATAATTTTTTCTTAAATTAATTTTACAGCTTTTTACCTCTTATATCACACAATGTTGTCAAAAATGATTTCAAAATGGAAAAAGGAAAGATGATCGAAGCACTCAAATAAATTAGGGCAGTGGCGTAGCTAGGGGGAGGCGAAGGGGGCGGCTGTCCCAGGGGCAAACGCATGGGGCAGCAAAACGATCTTTGAAATGAATGCAGATTTGAGAATTATGGGCGGAAAATTATTTTTGGCCCCGGGCGGACAATTTCGTAGCTACGCCTCTGAATTAGGGTCAGATGTGCTCTAAAAGTACTAATACTTATAATTAAAAGAATTAATTAAGGAAACGTTAGTTTTGAAAAACAAATAGCACAATCATAACCATCAGGATGAACCAGAAATAAGCCTGATAAGGGAAAACAACGGGAAATAACATAACCTGTATTATTAGAGGCAAATTCATTTATAAAGAAATAAAAGCTATACTTCCACAAAGCTGCAAAATTGAAATAAGCGAATACAATAGACATATTTAATGTATGAAACATTATACTTACCTGAACTTGAAACCACTTGATTGAAAATATAATTGCCGCGTGCCGGACACTTCCACGGATCCGATAATCAATATATGCAATTATGAATATATGCTAAAAAGGAAGGTTAGGTCCGTTATGGATTCATTCGATGCACCGGAACGATATGATGCAGATAGATGGTCGGTATCCGTTTGAACTAAGGCGCAATTGAACTAAGGCGCAATTGAACTAAAGCCCATTTGAATTATAACAGTTGAATAACGCTTAATATTTTTGGCCTGTAGAAAAAGAGAGGATAGATGGGATGTTAGTTACTTTAAATGGTAGAGTTAATTTCAATTTGTGGCGTTATGTGGCGCGTCGTGTATAATCCTTGATGATTAAATTTAAATCTCGTGATAGGCAGTGACAATAGAAAATAAGGGAACTTCTGGTTATGAGGTTGCAGTCGCATGGAGGTGGATTAGTAGAATAGTGGAACAGTTTTGACCACTGAGGGGACTGCGAGAGCTTGTGCAGGCACCCCATTGGTAAAAACTGTTCCACTATTCTACTAATCTAACTCCATGGGACTGCACCCTGAGTCATATTATTATTTTCCAAAATACTTAATTAATAAGTTGTCAAGGGTACGTAACAATAAAAGATTAAATAATGAAATTAGTGAATATTAACAATATTTGAAAATGGTACAAATATTTGAAAAAAAAATTGAAATTGAAAGCATATTAAATAATATTGTGTTGAACCTTTAGATCTTATAACTATTCTGAAAACGTGATAATTATAAATGCTTTCTGTTTAAAAACATTAAAAATCGTAGATTTAAAACTTGAAGAGTAAAAAATTTAAGTCTTATTAATGAATCAATCATTCTGGTCTCGAAATAGTTTTGAGGATAGATTGAGAAAAATGCATTTTCGCCAAACGAACATTTACAATCTCAAATATTTAAACTCTTTTTCAAATTTTTAAAAATCTTTCATAAATCTTTTGCCATGTGTAAAACCTCTAAAATATTTTGAAACCCGTTACAATGTTGATAAAATAATTTAAATCTTTGTCCAATCATTTAAAAATATTTCCAATCTTTCTGAAATTGCTATGAAATTTTATTATTCTTTTGAATCGTTCTGAAATCTTTTTCAATGCTTGAAATACTTTGTAATATAAGTTCTTTAAATATGGTTTACACTAGGGTGGTGCATCGGAAACTTTAAGATCCCATTTAATTAACATGGGGAAATTTACAATTTTCGAAAAATTGAACTCATGTTCCAATTCACCCCCACCTTCCCGCAGCTCCCGAAATATGACCCAAAAATAAAAAAGCTACATTTTTACGTATTATTATTACTTTTTAGCAATTTCCGTCGTCATTTTCATACAATTATTTACTAATGGATAATTTGAATATATAAAGAACAAAATTTACGGATTTTCCTCATGCGAAAATGGAAATTTTTTGGGTAGAGGGGGGGAGGGGGGTTGCCTTCTAAAGTGAAAGAAAATGTGCGATGCATTTTTTGGCCACCCTAGTGTACATCATATTGAAAGAATTTATATTATGAAGTGTTTCAAGTATTGAAAAAGATTTCAGAACGATTCCAAATGATTTCACAATAATTTTAAATATGTTAAAATGACTTTACAAAGATTTAAAATATATAAAAAAAGCCATAAATATTTTACATATTACATGTTTCTAAAAGATAAAGAAACTTTCACAATAATTTAAAGCATTTCACAACGAATGAAAATATTCAAACGATTTTGCAAAGATTAAAACTATTGAAAAAGATTCAATAAATATTTCGTGTATCGAAAACTGTTTCAAAAGCTCTAAAAGATTTGAAGTATTTTGCAATGATTTGATATATTCCTAAATATTTTCAAGATTTCAAAAGAATAATAAAATTTCATCGTGATTTCAGAAAGATTGGAAATATTTTGAATTGATTTGAATTACTTCATCAATATTGTAAAAGATTTCAAAATATTTCGGAGATTTTAACCCTGGAAAAAGATTTAAGCTTGATTTTTAAAAATTTGAAAAAGAATTAAATATTTGAGATTGTAAATGTTTCAGAAAGATCAAAGAAATTTCACAACGACTGAAAAAATTATTAATTTGGACTCATGAAAATGACTAAAGGTTCGACACAGTATTATTTAACATGCTTTCAATTTCAACACATTTTTCAAATTTTTAAACCATTTTCAAATATTGATAATCTTAACTAATTTCATTATTTAAACTTTTATTGTTACGTACCCTTGACAATTTATTAATTAAGTATTTTCGAAAATAATAATATGACTGATGAGCACAAGTTCGCTTATTTTCTATGTTCACTGCCTGTGACAAGATTTAAATTTAATCAACAAGGATTGTACACGCCGCGCCACATAACGCCACCAATTGAAATTAACTCTACCATTTAAAGTAACTAACATCCCATCTATCTTCTCTTTTTCTACAGGCCAAAAATTTTAAGCGTTATTCAACTGTTTTAGTTCAAATGGGCTCAGGGGCGGCCAACGCAATGGGAAGTAGACGGCGGCGTCAAGGTGGCCAACTGTTTCAAGTAGAAAATCCCAATCGAGCCCATGAAAAATCACTAAAGTTAGAACATTAAAAAATCACTAACTTTTCACTAGATTTTATA